>NC_067481.1:25463446-25493446 GCF_947179515.1 Apodemus sylvaticus
GGTGCTTGGGGAAGCCCGTTCCATCCCCCAGCCCCTAGGGAACAAGATCGCCACACATCCCCACCGCTCCTGACAGGAATCAGACAGAAGAGAATTCTCAATTCTCGGGCAGTGGGGTGGGGTAGCCCCCCCCCCCCAGTCTGGCTCTGAGTTTCAGAGATTTATCCTGCAGGATTCTGAGACTCAGCTCTGATGGGATGGGCACTCTCCCATCCCAGACAGCAATTCCCCTAGGTGCTAAGTTGGAAAGTTCTTCCAGGTGTCTAGCCCTGGGTTCTTTGTGTTGCTAATTGAGTGTGGTAGCCCTGCTTGGCTTTGGGACAATCGAGGACCCTCACTTCTGTCCTGGGCATCATGCTGCGACAGGGTGCCTGCAGGCTTGCTCTTCCCATCCTGCCTCTTCCGAACACACACACATAGATCCTTGGTTTTTAGGTACAGTGTTCTTTCTCCCCTCCACATTCTGTTCCTAACCATGGCAGGAGCTGGGCAGGAAGCTGAGAAAGCCTCTAATAGCCACCCCAGAGGAGCAGCAATGCCAGGAACGGGACCCTTGCTCACGATCCCTCATCTGGCTGAGTGGTTGGCGATGGCCCTTTGGGACTTTTGTCCACTTGGGATTTTTTAATCCAAAGGACATGATACAGAAACTTAGAAAAAAAAAACCAAGAAGGTCTGAGCTGCTGGGCTGGCTCTCCTCCTACTGGACCTCCCATCAACCCCAGAAGCTTCCAGGAGTCCCTCAGGCTGCACTGGGAAAACACAGGTTGGCAAAGTTGCCTTTCTGAACTCTTGGGACCTACCTATGAGGTAGGCATGGAGCCCACAGACCTACCAATGTCAACTGGAGGACAGACAGAAGGACAGAGGAACGCTCTAAAGAATAGCCTTCCAGCTGGGCAATGGGGACCCACACCTTTAATCCCAGCACTCCAGAGTCAGAGTTGGAGACAATCAAATCCTCTGCGAGGCCAGCCTGGGCTACAGAGCAAGTTCCAGGACAGCCTGGGCTACACAGAGAAACCCTGTCTCAAAAAAATGAAAGAAGAGTAAATAACAGTATAGAACACTAAGTCCTTAGAACTAAACCCTTACTTAGCTCAAGGAGTTTCTTGCCGTAGACATCTATCTGAGTGGAGGTTTTTTGTTTTTGTTGTTGTTGTTTTTTTTTTTTTTTTGGATTTGGTTTTTTTCGAGACAGGGTTTCTCTGTATAGGCCTGGCTGTCCTGGAACTGACTCTGTAGACCAGGCTGGCCTTGAACTCAGAAATCCGCCTGCCTCTGCATCCCAGAGTGCTGGGATCACAGGCGTGCCCCACCACCGCCCGGCTTTTTTTTTTTTTTAAGTGCAGGGTTTCTTGTGTCCAGCTGGCTTCCCACTTTCGACGTAGTTAAGCATGTACTTGTGTACTTGATTTCTTGACCCTCCAGCCTCCACCTTCCAAGGGCTTATGGGTACACACCACTGTGTTTAGCTTGAATGGCAGTTTTTCAATCTGGATGCTTTTTGGCCTCTTCCATATTAGGTCATGTCTGAGGACATGTTTATCTGTCACAGGTCAAGGGTTGCTACTGTCATTTATCTAGCAGGCCAAGCCCAGGATGTTGCTAAAGATGGAAAGTGTCCAGAGCTCTGAGGTTACGAAAGCCTGGCTTAGATTCTAGAAGAAGCCAGCGTCTTTATATTGTTTATCCCACAGCCTGAAAGAAGGCACCTAGACCTTAGAAACCTTGAGTTGCTCCTCATCTTCTGCATCTGCCTCAGCCCTCTTATACCCAGTAGGTGCTTTACACGCATTTGCCAGATGAATATGAATATGCAAATAGATGACTCACCTCCACACAGTGGGTGGGGCTTCCCTTCCTATGCGGAGCCCTGCTGTCCTAGAGGCCCACTTCTGTTCAGTTACCAGATCTTCCTTTTGGGGTTCCTGACCCTGGCAGCCCTGAGAGGAAGCTGAGGAGGGCTCACCCAAAAGTGCCTGAGCTGTTGACTCAGAAATAACAGATGCTCATTCCCAACTCAATTTGAACCTCATTTGCATATCATTTGAATCTCATTTGCATATCGCTTTGACTATGATTTGCATGCTGCTCCTTTAAAGGCAAAAGACGTGGATCTCCCGGCCTTGGTCTCGACCTTCCTTAGGCACCACCCTCTGACTCCACCTCTATCTGCTCACCTGGGAATCAGCTGTTGGTGAACTCTCAGATGGCAAATTTTTGTATAGCTGAACTCAAAAGACTAAGGGGACTCTTACCTACCCATCCTTTATGGTCGAAGCCTGACTCTTTGGTGTTGCCGCTCCACAACTGTGTGGTATTGTGAGTTTCTTCATCTGTGAAAAGGAGTTGTAAAATTCTTCTTCTTCTTCTTCTTCTTCTTCTTCTTCTTCTTCTCCTCCTCCTCCTCCTTCTCCTCCTCCTCCTCCTCCTCCTCCTCCTCCTCCTCCTCCTTCCAGATTTATTTATTTATTATATGTAAGTACACTGCAGCTGTCTTCAGACACATCAGAAGAGGGCATCAGATCTCATTAAAAATGGTTGTGAGCCACCGTGTGGTTGCTGGGAATTGAACTCAGGACCTCCTCTGGAAGAGCAGTCAGTACTCTTAACTGCTGAGCCATCTCTCCAGCCCAGACCTACTCTTCTGTTTCCTGGATAGTCTTGCTATGTAGTCTAGGCTGCCCCTGATCTTTCCATCCCCTGCCTCGGCCTCCCATGTGCAGGGATCACAGGGTTCCCCAACCATGTTCAGTTAAAGGGCGGGGCATACAAGCATCAGGAACTGCTATCCTTCTCTGAACTTCCTGCTGAGTCTCACCCCTCACACTCCTTCCATCTCGGGACACCTCGGGCTCTCAGGGGTCAAGCCCTTCCACCCTTGGGGGCCTCTCACCTTTTCTCTCTGGGCACTCATGGTTTTCCACACTTGGAGCATACCAGAGAGTCCCCATCCTCTCTCCAGAATGGAGACAGTACCTAACATCTGTTGCGAGCTCCGCCTAGCTATCCAAAAGTTCTTCCAAAAAGAGTGTTGGGACTGGGGGGATTCTGAGGTCGGAGCATGTTATAGGCTTCAACTCTGGCTACACCCCTAAGGCAATGAGTCTGGGTGCTGTGTTTGTTTCTTTGGAGTCTTCTTTCCATGTAGCTCAGGGTGGTCTTGAACTTACTAGGTAGCTCAAGCTGACCATGCCATCTGAGAATCGTCCTTTCTCTGCCTCTTCAATGCCAGGGTTCCAGGCTTGCACTATCATGCCCAGGCAATATTGTGCTTTCTTTTCTTTGGGGGTTTGGGTTTTTGTTGTTGTTGTTGTTTTGTTTTGTTTTTTGTTTTTTGGATTTGGTTTTTTTTCGAGACAGGGTTTCTCTGTATAGCCCTGGCTGTCCTGGAACTCACTCTGTAGATCAGGCTGGTCTCTAACTCAGAAATCTGCCTGCCTCTGCCTCCCAAGTGCTGGGATTACAGGCGTGCACCACCACCGCCCGGCTTAATATCGTGCTTTCTAATGCTTCTTTCTGCGGAGGTTCCCGCCTTTGGTAAACGCTGCTGACAGTTATCCAGTGTTCAAGTCCCAAGCTCCAACATGAGTCCCCCTCGTCTCCTGTACTATGTCCCGCTGTGCAACACATTACCTGCCGACTCAGTAATTTAAATAGCAAATATTTAAGCGGGGCATGGTATTGCCAGCCTGCGATAGCTGGGGAGGTGGAGACAGGAGGACCAGGAGTTCAAGGTCATCCTCAGCTGGGTAGTGAGCTCCGGGACATCCAGAGACTATGTCCTGGTCTAGCACTTCTTGTTTTCAGAGGCAGAAGAGGAGGTGTAGAGGGTGGCTCAGCAGTTAAGAACACTAGCTGCTCTTCCAGAGATTCAAACCCCAAGCCATTCACAACTGTCTGCAACACCCAGGCACTGACATGCATGCTGGCAGAAAAAGATTTATTTATTTATTATATGTAAGTACACTGTAGCTGTCGTCAAATACTCCAGAAGAGGGCATCAGATCTCGTTATGGATGGCTGTGAGGCACCATGTGGGTACTGGGATTTGAACTCAGGACCTCTGGAAGAGCAGCTAGTGCTCTTAACTGTTGAGCCATCTCTCCAGCCCCCTTTCTTTCCTTCTTTTTGATATTTTATATTGTATAAATTTTATATTTTATAAGTCTACATTTTACAATGTAGAATATATAAAATATAATACATACACAATATGTAATGTTTCATATATTCTATATTTACACATTTACTTTGCATTTAGTTTTATACTTACTCTGTTCCACTCTTTCTTCCTTCTTTTCTTTTTCTTTCTAAAGAATTATCTGTTTATTTTATATATATGAGTACTCTGTCTTCAGACACACCAGAAGAGGGCATCAGATCCCATTACAGATGGTTGGGAGCCACCATGTGGTTGCTGGGAACTGAACTCAGGACCTCCGGAAGAGCAGCTAGTGGTGCTCTTAAAGGCTGAGTCATCTCTCAGTTTTCTCTGTTCCATTCTTTAGAAAGAGTCCTTGTGTCCAACCATATCCAAGGGAGATATCATGGTCTGAATGTAAAATGTCTCCTACAATCTCATGTGCAAGCCTGGTCTCCAGCCGGCAGTGCTGTGTGGCAGAATCTATGGGAGCTTTTGGACCTCAGGCCCAGCCAGGGTTGGACCTTGAAGACTATACATTGTATTCCACCCTGAAGTTTCCCTTGGCTTGCTTCTAGATTCCCTGCCACGTTGGTCCCAGAAGAGAACACAGTGCCTTGCATGTGGCGGACAAGGGCTCTACTACTGAGCTGCATCCTTAGCTTAAATAGCAACAAAAGCAACACACAGAAATGGAGAGGCAGGTTTGGAGATTAGCTCAGTTGGTAGAGAACTTGCTTAGCATGCACAAAGCCCTGGGTTCGATCCCCAAGATCACATAAACCCGGTGTGATGGTTGGGGACCCAAGCACTGGGAGGTGGAAGCCGCAAGATCAGGGTTACAAATCTGTCGCACATTGGCTATACATGAAGTTCCAGGCTAGCCCTGTCTGAAATCAAAACACTGAAGGAAAGGGATGTGGAGATACCCAGCACGGACCGAGGTGTGGCACAGGCTGGGAAGAGGACGGAGCTCTCACTTCCTTGCCGCCTCGACAGGAAGGGTGGAGAGTAAGGGTAGCCCAGGCTCAGGAGCCGCACTAGCCTAGTTCAAGCCTGTTCAAGGACCCGAGTTCAATCTCGCTAAGCAGGGAGGAGAGAACTATGTTGCCAGGCAGAGGCAGGCAGATCTCAAAATTTGAGGCCAGCCAGGTCTACATACAGAGCATAGCCAGGACTATACAAAGAAACCCTGCCTTGAAATAAAAAAAAAAGAAAGAATGAAAGAAAGAAAGAAAGAAAGAAAGAAAGAAAGAAAGAAAGAAAGAAAGAAAGAAAGAAAGAAAAACCTTTACAAGAACTTAAAAAAAAAAGTTTTCTAATCTGGAGGAACTGAAAGGCTTCCAAGAAGCATTTTCAAATCTTAACACTCAGAAGGTCGTCAGTGAAACCACCGCTGGCCGGATGCCCAGTCACGGAAGAGCCCGATCCACTGAACACCTGTGTCAGCCTCTGCCGAACGCGCCGCACTTGCAGTCTGCCTTCTGACGCTTCTCTAGTTACGCAAGCCAAACCAAGCAGCCAAGCAAGGACCACCGATAAATGAGGAAACCGTCTTCGTTAGTGCGCGTCCGCAGGTTAAGATATGTCCCCAACGATCAAGGCTCTGTCCTCAGTCTCTAATATTAGGGGGTGGTCGACCATTTAGAAGACAGAGCCTAGTGAAAGTAAGCCAGTTCACCGAGGGCGTGGCCTTGATGGGGGCGAGCAGTCAAGTGGGGGTGGGGATAGGGTGGTAACTGAGGCTCTTACTGGCCTCCCTTTTCTCTGGTTTCCAGACCCCATAAGGACAGCCCCCTCTGCCGCATTCTCCTGGGCTGTGTCACTAACCAGCAACAGAGGACAGGACCATAGACTGAGCCAAAACAAACCTTCCCTCTTACTAAGTTGATTTATCGCAAGTATTTGTTATAGCAACGGAGAGCTAACTAACACACCTGGCGGGCGGGGTATAGCTAACACACAGACTTAGAAGTGCTAGAAATATCTTGCACCTGTTAGAGGAAATGCTTGAGGACTATAAAGAGGAAGAGCTGGCCAGTCTCCAGACTCCTGCCAAAGAAGAAGAAGGAGAAGGGAGGCCCTCTGGAAGAACCCCAGGCTACAGTGATGCTCCCAGAGTCTTAGCACAGAAGCTGCCCACTGTAGGAGTCCCCGCTGGGCACGGTGTCCACTCCAAGTCCCCTGTTGTACTCAGTATAGGCCAGAGCTGTTTGGAGAAACCCTGACCTCAGCCTCCACTCGATCGCTAGACCTGACCGCACCTGGAGATGCTGAGTGTGCCTTCCCCCAGGTGAGGGCCAAGTGGTGCGTCTTGGGGACAGCCCAGGGACAGCCATAGTCCTGAAGTGAAAGGGGAAACGGACAAAACCAGGGAAGGGAGAAACAAAACTAAACAAGCCAAATATATAAGAAGAAGCTGGGTGATAACCCAGCGTGGGGCTGCGGCGGGAGGTGCAGGTGGATCTCTGTGGTTCGAGGCCAGCCTGGTCTACATCGTGAGTTCCAGGGTAACCAGGGCTACTCGTAGAGAGACCCTGTCTCACAAACAACAACAACAACAACAACAAAACCAAAACAACAAACTAATACCACCAACAAAAAGCAAAAACACAAACAAACAAAAACCCAAACCAACCAAACAAAAACAAAACAGAGAGAAGCTAGGATTCTCTTTGGCTCTATGACCTGTTTCCTGATGTACTTGAGACCCTAACTCAAAACGATCCTATGACATACACATGCGGAGAAGGAGAAAGGTTAGGTAAATAGAAACTAGCCTTTAAAACTGTGAAAGAAAACCAAGTCAAGCCAAGACCCAGAGAATCGAACGCTGTTAAAAGGAGTCACAAGGAACAGACTAGCATAGAGCCTCCTGGAATTTAAACCAGCCAGGAAGGAACAGGAAAGTTAAAATTAAGTAGGAAGGTTGTGGAGGAGATAAAAATAAGAATCACCCAGAGAGAAGCAGGAAAAGACGGGCTGGTGAGACTCCTGGAATCTTTTAAGTATTCACAGAGCATCCACTGCTTGGGGCATGCAGGCAAAACTCTGCTCTGCAGGGAAGCTCCCAGAAGACAGAGCTCGGGGAGAACCAGCCTGCTGACATTCTCTCATAATGCCAGCTTAAGGCGGTGGAGGCTGTAGGATCAGAAGCACAAGGCTAGCCTCAGTTATCGAGTGAGCTGGAGGACAGCCTGGGCTACCTGAGCCCATGTCTCAAAATAAACACATGGACAAATGAATAATCACAATGTAGATGGATTTCCAGCATTAAGCAGAAGGAAAGAGAGAGAGAGAGAGAGAGAGAGAGAGAGAGAGAGAGAGAGAGGTAAAACAAAAGCGTGAGGTAATGTCTCAGAAAGGAAGGCTTTGAATCTCTAAAATGAATAGGCTGCACCGCCTCTGTACAAAATGAGTAACAAGAGGTGGGTTTCTCTACCTTCCTCCTTGAGCTGGCTACAAACACTGGCAAAATATGTGGTGGTGGTGTTTTGAGACAAGGTTTCATAAAGCTCAGGTTGACCTTAAACTTGTTATTTAGTCCAGGCTAGCCTTGAATTCCCATGTCCTCCCCCATCTCCCTACCTCTCAAGATCTGGGGTTATAGGCATGCACTACCAAACCTAGCTGGCTTTTTGATTTCGGTTGTTCTTTTTGAGATGGGGGTGTGTGTTGTAATGTAGCTGAGGCTGGCCCCAAACTGGTGATCCTTTTGCATAAGCCTGGACCACCCTGCTCACCTCACCGGTGGGGCGTGGATGCTAGGCATCACCTTATGGTGTTTGGATAGGTATTGATGGCTAGAAGTCACCATAGTGGTCTGGCCTAAACAATGAAGCTGTGGCTATCACAAGACTATGGAAATATGTTTCCATGAGATTTATTTTTCGAAGTTCTATTTTTAACCTTTCATACTTAAGCTTATTGTCCATTTCAAATTGATTTGGGGATGTATTTGAAGTAAAAGCCGGGATTGAATTTTCTTTGTGAATATCCAATTATTCAACATTTTTTGAAGGCTCGTCCGTTCCTCTCTGGACTGCAGCTGTGTCTTTGTGTGAGCCAGGTGATGCTGTGTGGAGAGCTTTGTTTGAGAGCTCTATTCAGCACCGAGGCTCTAGTTGCACCCTGACTGTACCTCTCACTATTCATTTACACAAATACTTGTACAAAATTTTTAAAAAACTAATTTGCTTACTTTGCATTTTCATATAAATTTGTTTCCTTGGGGAGAGAGATGGTTCAGGGTTCGAGAGCACATGTGGCTCTTGCAGAGGACCTGGGTTCTGTTCCCTGCACCTATATGGTGGCTCACAATCATCTTTAACCCAATTCCAGGGGACCTAATGAACTTTTATGATCTCTATAGGTCCATGCAGGCCAACACACACACACACACAATAAATCTAAAGAAGTCTTACAATTTATTTTATTTCATGTATGGTTTTGGGTTTACCTTTCATTTTTGTTAAATTTCTTTCCTTTTTTTTGTGTTTGTGTATCTGTATGTATGCATATATGTATATCCCTGTGTATGTATATATGCATGTATGTATATGCATGTGTGTATAACTGTGTGTATGTATATATGTATGTGTATCCATGTATCTCTGTGTATGTATACGTATATGTATCTGTGTGTATATGCATGTTATATCTGTATGTGTGTGTATATTTGTTTGTATGTATATGTATCTGTGTATGTATGTGTGTTTGTATCTGTGTCTCTGTACGTATGTGTGTGTGTATCTGTGTGTCTGTCTGTCTGTATATCTGTGTGTATCTACATGTATGTGTATCTGCGTGTGTGGATCTGTATAGACAGACACATGCTCTATATCTATGGAGCTGTTTCTCTTCTTTCATCTTTGGGTCCTGGGGACTCAAGGTTCCCAGTCTTAGTGGCAACTGCCTTAACCTGACAAGCAATCTTATCAACTCTGGTTTTGATTTTTTGTTTTTTTTGTTTGTTTGTTTGTTTGTTTTTGTGAGACAGAGTTTCTCTGTGTAGCCCTGGCTATCCTGGAACTCACTCTGTAGACCAGGCTGGCCTCAAACTCAGAAATCCGCCTGCCTCTGCCTCCGAAGTGCTGGGATTACAGGCGTGCGCCACCACCGCCCGGCTTGGTTTTGATTTTTTTTAAGCACAGGCTGGCATCTCTTTTTGTTTTTGTTGTTTTCTGTTTGCTCTACTCTGTTTTTGAGGCACGATCTCTCTACATAGCCATGGCTGTCTAGAAACTCATATAGGCTGGGCTGGTCTCAGACTCTACCTGCCTCTTCCTCCCAAGTGCTGGGAAAGTGTCAAACTCTCGATCCTTGTGCCTTAGTCTCCAGAGTGCTAAAATTATAGACATACGATACCAAGTCCAGCCTCCATATACATTTACAGTTAAGCTGGTCGAGGGGGCTCCAGGCAATAATTGTACTAATTGGGAAGAGGAGGCGGGAGGATTGCCGTGAGTTTAAGACCAGTCTAATCTACATTGTGAGCTCCAGGCCAGCCTAGGCTACGAAACAAGCAAAATGACACCTTCAGTCCCAGCACTTGAGAGGCAGAGGCAGAGGCAGGTCGGTCTCTGAGTTCCAGATCAGCCTAGTTTACATACCGACCAGCCAGGGCTACATAGTTGTCACCGTTGGGCTTTTCCATGTGCGCCCCAGTTGCCGAACAATGACACGGAGGTTTATTTTCGTTTACTATGATTATGGCCTTAGTTTTGGCTTGCTCCCCAACTAGCTCTTACATTAACTCATTTATACTAATCTAAGTTCTGCCACGTGGTTGGTTTCCGCTCCTTGTGTCATACGCCCAACTTCCTCCTTGGTGGCCAGTCTTCCGGGCGTATGACTCTGACTTTCCCAGAGTTCCCTGGATGACCCACCCTCTATCATATCTTCTCCTATAGGCCACAGACTTTTTATTTTGACCAATCAGAAGGTGCCTTAGGCAGGTCAGGAAAAACAGACACATCTTTACACGGTGTAGAAAAACATCGCTCCAATACAGTGCCGCACCATTTAAAACAAAACAAAACAACACCCAAATGCCTGGGAAATGACACAGTCGATAAAGTGTTTGCCTTACAAGTCTGAAGTCCTTAGTTCAGATCCCCCCCCATACCCCGGCAGAACATAAGCAAAATGGCGCGCACTTCCGGTCCCCACCCCCACCCCGCCCCGGGCAGGCGCGATGGGACACAGGTAGCTTACCAGAGCTGGCTGGCCAGTTAGTTTAGCTCACTTGGGGATACTCCAAGCTCCTGTTTCAAACAAACAAATGAAAAAGTAGAAAAATGTGTAAGAATAGCATCCAAGGTTGTCCTCTGGCCTTCACACATGCATGAACATACCTGCACACACACAAACACAACGCGTGTGCAAATAAACATATACACAAAAGTAAAAACAACGCCAGAGAGGGGCGTCAACAAGCCAGAGACACTGAGTTTGTAATCGCCAGGAAGTGTCTTAGCTACTACGAGCTCATCACATCAACCGAACGCCATGACTAGGGTAACTTACATAAGAAAGCATTTAGTGTGGGGCATGATTCCGGAGGGCAGCAGAGTTCGTGACCATCGCCGAGGAGCATGGAAACAGGCTAGCGTGGCTCTGGAGCAGCAGCTGAGAGCTAACGTTGAGACAGCAGCCAGGAGGGAGGCAGACAGCACACTGGGTAGGAATGGCTCTGAGTTTTAAAACCTCAAACCTCAGCTCCCAGTGACCCACCTCCTCCAGCAAAGCCACACCTACTAATCTCTCCCAGATAGTCAGCCCAGCATTAGACAAAGCATTTAAATATGGGAATCCGTGAGGACCCTTCCCACCTTCAAACCACCACAGGAGAGAACTGACTTTTTGCAAGTTTTCCTCTGACCTCTGTGAACACACACAAACACGCATACACAGTATAAATAAAATACAGTAGAACTCAAAAAAAGCACACACACACACTCACACTACATAAATATATTTTTGATCATTTGCCAATCTTTTTTTTTTTTTTTTTGGTTTTGGGTTTTTTGTTTTTGTTTGTTTTTTGTTTTTTGGACTTGGTTCTTTCAAGACAGGGTTTCTCTGTGTAGCCCTGGCTGTCCTGGAACTCACTCTGTAGACCAGGCTGGCCTCAAACTCAGAAATCCTCCTACCTCTGCCTCCCAAGTACTGGGATTACAGGTATGCGCCACCACGCCTGGCTCAATCTTTTTTTTTTTTTTTTTTGTAAATG
The DNA here is from genome assembly GCF_947179515.1 of Apodemus sylvaticus. Classification (NCBI taxonomy): domain Eukaryota; kingdom Metazoa; phylum Chordata; class Mammalia; order Rodentia; family Muridae; genus Apodemus; species Apodemus sylvaticus. The sequence goes on from NC_067481.1 coordinate 25,474,828, forward strand.
ATTTATTTTATGTATATAAGTTCACCATTGCTGTCTTCAGACACATTAGAAAATAGCATCAGATCCCATTACGGATGGTTGTGAGCCACCATGTGGTTGCTGGGAATTGAACTCTGGGCCTGTGGAAGAGCATTCAGTGCTCTTAACCTGTAAGCCATCTCTCCAGCTCCGACACCTTTTTTTTTTTTTGATTTGGTTTTTTCGAGACAGGGTTTCTCTGTACAACCCTGGCTGTCCTGGAACTCACTCTGTAGACCAGGCTGGCCTCGAACTCAGAAATCCACCTGCCTCTGCCTCCCAGAGTGCTGGGATTACAGGCGTGCGCCACCACCGCCCGGCTCTGACACCTCTTTTTTTCATTAATTTATTTCTTTATTCACTTTACATCCTGAACACAGCCCCTCCTCCAATCTCACCCTCAAATCCCTCTCCCTATTATCCCCTCCCTTTCTCCTCAGAGAGGGTAAAGCCCCTCCTTGGGTACCAACAGGCCCTCAGACATCCAGTCCCAGTAGGAGTAAGAGCCTCCTCTCCCACGGAGGCCCCACCACAGGCAGTCAGCATGGAGAAGGGGGTCCAATGGCAGTAACAGAGTCAAAACAGGTACTGCTCCAATTGTTGGGGAGGGGGTCCCACATGAAGACCAAGCTGCACATCTGCTACAGATGTGTAGGGGCCCTAGGTCCAGCCCCGGCATGCTCTTTGGTTGGTGGTTCAATCTCTGTGAGCCCCCATGGGTCCAGGTTGGTTTTGTCTGTGTGTATTTCTATGTCCCTCATGTATGCAGTGCCTGTGTAGGCCAGAAGAGGGCGTCTTGGAACTATAGTTAACAGATGGTTGTGCGCCTCCATGTGGGGAATCAAGCTTAGATCCCCTGGAAGAACAGTGTTCTTAACCGTTGAACCAACTCTTCAGTCCCTTTTCCCAAGATTTAATTTTATTTTTAGCTCTGTATCTGTGTGTGGATATGAGCGTGTGAATGCAGAGACCGTGGGAGACAGAAGGCAGTGCCTGACTCCCAGAAGCTGGAGTTACAGACTGTTGTGAACGGCCTCATGGGAGTCCTGAGAACTGAACTTGGGTCCTCTGGCAGAGCAGTACGTGCTCTTAACCCCCGAGCCTTCGCTCCAGCCCTACATCAGCCATCTTGAGTCAGAAGTCTAATGCTATGGCTTTACAGAGGAGCAGAGTCATGACACACAAAGGGCAGGGAACTGCAAAGATTTGATCAGTCAGAGACATTGAGCCCATGAGAGAAGAGAGTGGAGACTGAGGAGCTGCGGGAGCATCTCTGCGCCTGTGGATTGGATACGATGCTGAGGAAGACTGGATGGGGAATATTTGTGTTAAAGGCACAGAGGGCAGAGTAAAGACATTAGGCCAGTGATGCCATCGCAATTAGAATGAGGCTGGAGAGAGTGGCCGGATAGACACTGGGGGTTACACAACCAAGGGTCTGGGACTTGGGAGTTTCCCAGGATGCACTGAGAACCGGATGAGAGACCAGTGAACAGAATTACCAGTGAGGATGAGGGAAAGAAAAGGATGGGCGGGACTCTGGAAGCAGCAGCTGCAGAGAGGCCTGGTGTCTCCCTCCTCGCCACCCTCCTCTTCTCCTTCTTGGCTGTCTGGAACTTGCTCTTTAGACCAGGCTGGCCTCAAACTTTGAGATCCACCCGTTTCTGCCTCCTGAGAGCTAGGGTTAAAGGCGTGTGCCGCCACTACCCAGCCTGATGTCACTTCCTCACCCTGAGGTTGGAGGTGAGATACACCAGGCAGCCACCCCTAGAAGGGATGATGGGACATCGATAACCAAGGGGAGCTGCAAGGCCACAGAGCAATCTTCTCCTCAGTTCTAGGAGCCCTTTCTCTTCCTCTGGATAAATTTGGGCAGTGGAGCATGCAATGGCCCTACCGGTCACAGACAGAGGTGTCCTGTGAACGTCATGTGCTTACACCTCCATGAAGACGCATCACGTGCCGTTCTGGATGGGATTGGGGAGCTGCCCACTAGCTGTGAAAGCAGCAGCAGAGGCTGTGAGTCCTAGAAAGACCTGGGACGGGAAGTGGTATATATGCCATCCTCACCAGCCTGGATAACGGCTAACCCACCACTGGCTAGATAGATGTGGCTCAAGGGGACACAGAAGCAGGGCAGGGCTGGGCTGGTCTCCCTGGGGTAAAGCGAGACTCCTCATCAGAGTTGTCTATTGGTTCCCTGTTGGTTTTATCTTTTCCCATTTTTATTATTTTTATTCATTCCATATCCCAATCACAGCCCCCTCCCTGCTCCCTTCTCAGCCCTTTACAAATCCCTCCCCCTATTGTCCCCACCCCTTCTCCTCACTTGGGTTCCATTCCAGCCTGGGGCATCTAGTCCCAGCCCATGGAGATACATCCTCTCCCACTGAGGCCCAACCAGGCAGGCCATGTGGGGGGGGGGGGGAGAAGCAGATCCAGTGACAGGGGACAGAGACCGCGATGGCCCCTGCTCCACTTTCTAGGGGACCACATGAAGACCAAGCTGTACATCTGCTACAAATGTGTGTGTAGGGGAGCTAGGTCCAGCTCCTGAACATTCCTTGAATGGTGGTCCAGGCTCTGTGAACCCCCAGGTTAGTTGACCCTGTGGATCTTCTTGGGGTGTCTTTGACCCCTCTGACTTGTTCACTTCTATCCCCCACTCTTCCATCCTCTCCCCAGGCTCCGTTCTGCCTGATGTTTAAATGTGGGTCTCTGCATCTGCCTCCATCCACTACTGGATTGGATGAAGTCTCTCAGGAGACAGTGATGCTAGGCTCCTGTCTGCAAGCACAGCAGAGTGTCATTAATAGTGTCAGAGGCTGGATCTTTCCCATGGGATGGGTCTCAGGTTGGGGCCAGTTACTGGTTGGCTCTTTCCTCAGTGTCTGCTCTGCCTTTATTCCTGCCCATCTTGTAGGCAAGACAAATTTTGGGTTGAAGGTTTTGTGGGTGGATTAATGACCCCCTCCTTCCACTGGAAGTCCTCCTGCTCGGCTACAGAAGGTAGCCATTTCAGTTTCTCTATCCCCCTGTTAGCATTTGGAGCTAGGATCACCCCCATTGTTTTGTAAGGTAGCCCTGGCTATCCTCGATTTGTAAACCAGGCTGGTCTTGAACTCACAGAGATCCACCTACCTCTGCCTCCCATGTGATTAAAGGTAGAGTGGCCTAATCTGAGGCAGCTCATATGTAGGGCTACAGTAAGAACATTTACTGTTCCCTGTCTCTACTCCTGGTCAGCCTCTCTGGTCCCATCTTAACACCTGTTTCTGGAGAGCAGAGGCTCAGCGTGGGTTCCACTTACATCCCAACGCCAGCAAAATGGTCCTGCTCCTGGTAGGTGCCCAGCCACTGCTTGTCGAATGTCAAACCAATGGAGGGAATATGGCGAGCTGTAAATGCATTTTTAAAAGTGGCAGGTTGGCCTGGAGAGATGGCTCAGCAGTTAAGAGCACCAACTGCTCTTCCAGAGGTCCTGAGTTCAATTCCCAGCAACCACAACCACATGGCGGCTCACAACCATTTGTAATGAGATCTAATGCCCTCTTCTGGTGTGTCTGAAGACAGCTACAGCGTACTCATATAAAATAAAAATAAATAAGTCTTTAAAAAAAAAAGTGGCAGGTTTTTTCTATCCCAGCTAGTTCCCAAATAAATGGGACTGAGATTATGGGATGTATTAATTAGCTTTAAAGCACAATAACTGGGCAGTCACTCTTCGACTCTAATCTTCTAAGCTCATCTGGCTGCCTCCCAGACAAAACCCCCAAGATACCTGCATTTTAGTATTGCTTTGGCTCTCTGGGCTTCAAGTGTATTTCCATGACATCTCTCCAGACCCCCTTCTTGTAGGATTCCCTGCTTCCTCCTTTCTCCCTTTCCCTTGGCTTGTCGAAGTCCAGCCCTATTCTCTCTTCTGACCAACCATTGGGTGATCAGCTTTTATTGACAAGTCAGAGATTAAATAGGGAGAAATAGTTACACAAACTTGAAACAGAAGATACTTAGGATAAGTACTGCAATACTGTGTCTGATTACAATTTGATGTGGGGCAGAGAAATCAGTGTTTTAATAAGATGAGAATCTTTACATAGTGTACGAAAACCTTCTGTCTACAGCAAGCTGCTTCTCTGTGCGTTCTCAACCTGTGTCTCCAGGTCCATTTTATGGATGAAAAGGCTAATGATGGGGGCTGAAGAGATGGCTCAGAGGTTAAGAGCACTGACTGCTCTTCCAGAGGTTCTGAGTTCAAATCCCAGTAACCACATGGTGGCTCACAACTATCCATAATGAAATCTGGCTCCCTCTTCTGGTGTGTCTGAAGACAGCTACAGTGTACTTACATATAATAAACAAATAAATCTTTAAGAAAAAAAACAAAAATCGAAAAGGCTAGAGATCAGCCGGGCAGGGGTGGTGCACACTTTTTTTGGGGGGAGGGGGTGGATTTGGTTTTTTCGAGACAGGGTTTCTTTGTATAGCCCTGGCTGTCCTAGAACTCACTCTGTAGACCAGGCTGGCCTCAAACTCAGAAATCTGCCTGTCTCTGCCTCCCAGAGTGCTGGGATTACAGGCGTGCGCTACCACTGCCCGGCTATGGTGTACACGTTTAATCCCAGCACTTGGGAGGCAAGGACAGGTGGATCTCTGAATTTAAAGCCAGCCTGGTCTACAGAGTGAGTACTGGGATAGCCAGGGCTACACAGAGAAACCCTGTCTCAAAAAAAAAAAAAAAGAAAAGAAACAAAACCAAAAAAGACCAGAGGTCAAGGAGACCACGTGCTTAGGGAGGATGAGGTCAGGTTATTTTAGGGCAAAATGACCTAAACTGGAATCCTGTTGTAGAAATTTTAGTCCCAATTCAGGAGTTCTACCTGGCCTTGATCATTCAGTTCCCAGATGAAAGACACACACAACCTTATATTTACAATAAGCCTTAAAGAGCTGGACAAACATCTGCCTTCTATGCTGTTAGATTTTACTTTCCTATTGATAACTGCGAGTCATGACTTACTATATTTCATCTGGGCTACTCTTCAACTGGTCAGCCCTCAGGGCCATGTTTTTGTCTCGCCTAACCCACAGCCCATGCTGGCCTCTCTCTCCTCCTCCTCTACCTTCTTCTCCCCCTCGTGGTTCTTCTCCAACCCCCCCAGGCCCAGGAACCCTAAAATCCTGCCTGTCTCTTCTGCCCTGCTATTGGCTGCTGGCATCTTTATTCACCAATCAAAACAAACTTGGGGGCTGCGTCCCTTGGGCCCACTGCCTGAGAGGAGGCTCTCTCACCTCCGGGGCAACAAGTCTTGAGGAAACAATGTTAGCATTAGAATGCACACAGCACCAGGCCAGCCCACTACAGAGTACCCCCTTGGTAATCAGCAGTGCGCCCTTGGGCGGACTCTTGGCTTCTTCATCCAGCTGCTGTCTCGGGGTTGCTGTGCAGCCCTGGAGGCCTGGGCCAGGTCGAGATGGGGTAGAGGCGAAAGCTATCCTTCTCTAGTTACACGGAGTGCTTTTTAAAAAAAAAAGATTTATTTATTATATATAAGTACACTATAGCTGTCTTCAGACACACCAGAAGAGGGCATCAGATCTCATTATAGATGGTTGCGAGTCACCATGTGGTTGCTGGGATTTGAACTCCGGACCTCTGGACAAGCAGTCAGTGCTCTTAACCGCTGAGCCATCTCTCCAGCCCTACTCAGAGTACTTTAGAGATGAAGGGACATAAATTCTTAATCTGGAGACAGGGCATGAACTATTCTTTTTTTTTTTTTTTTTGAGATAGGGTCACAGGTAGTCCAGGCTATCCTCAAATTTCCCATGCAGCCAAGGATGAATTTGAACTCCTCCTCTTCCTGTCTCTACCTCTCAAGTATCGATTAAGTAGACCACCATGCCTGACTGGACTTGAATTGTATGGCTTTCTTTTTTGCCTCTATTTTCTTTTTTAATATTTATTGTTGTTGTTATTTTTATTATTATTGTTTGTGTGTAGACACATTGACACGATGATAGCAGTTGGTTCTCTCCTTCACCATGAGACCCAGGTACTGAACTCAGGCTGATTTATTTGCACGGCAAGGACTTTTGTATCCTGAACATCTTACTGACCCTGGATTTGAACTTCTTAATCTTGTTACAGAGGAAGATGTGCACCCATGGCATGGGCCTGTGGGAAGGACTAAATGAAGCCATTCATCAGAGTGTCCACCACAGGGAGCCCTAGCACCCAGGGCTCCCCTCTGCCAGCTTTTCCAGGAAAACCTCTTGAAATGCAGCCCCCATCCCGACCTTAGCCCCTGAAGACAGTAACTTTCTCATATCTCCACAGGGACTTTTTTGTTCACATAGATCTCCCTGTCCCCAGTCAGGACGGTGTCACCACAAGTCACTTGGAGGAGGTGACTGGAACAAACTTCCCTCCCCCAGACCTGCCTCTCCCTGGCAGTTGCCTTCTGCTCACAGCCATGTGGTCTGTCTGAATCATGTTACTTAAAAGCCTGGGGTGGGGGGTGCTGGAGAGATGACTCAGTGGTTAAGAGCAATGACTGTTTTTGCAGAGTTCGTGGTTCACAACTGTCTGCAGCTCTGGTTTAGGGGATCTGAGGCCTCCAAGGGCTCTTATAGGCACATGACTGAAACACGTCCACGCAGATGTACACATAAAATCAGATAAATTTATTTTTAAAAATTCAAAGCCTCACCGGGCAGTGGTGGCACACACCTTTAATGCCAGCACTTGGGAGGCAGAGGCAGGCAGATTTCTGAGTTTGAGGCCAGCCTAGTCTACAGAGTGAGTTCCAGGACAGCCAGGGCTATATAGAGAAACCCTTGTTAAAAAACAAAACAAAATTCGAAGCCTCACGGTGGGGTTTGTAGAATGTTTACTAGCATGCATGAAGCCTTGCAATCAACCCCTAGTGCTGTGTAAGCCTGGCGTGGTGGCGGCACAAGCCTGGAGCCTCGGCGCTCCGGAGGCAGACACAAGAGGCCCAGGAGCTCAGGAGAAAATACCCCATCCTCCATGCAGGGCAGTGGCTGTGCGGGACTTCAATCCCAGACCTCGGGAGGCAGATTTCTGTGTTCGAGGCCAGCCTGGTCTGCAGAGCAAGCTCCAGGACAGCCAGGGCTACATGGGGAAATAGTTCTCAAAGAACGAGAGAAAGAAAGAAAGAAAGAAAGAAAGAAAGAAAGAAAGAAAGAAAGAAAGAAAGAAAGAAAGAAAGAGAGAGAGGAAGAGAGAGAGGAAGAAAGAAAGAAAGAAAGAAAGAGAGAAAGAGAGAAAGAGAGAAAGAGAGAAAGAAAGAAAGAAAATCTTGTCCTCACCCAATGATGTGAGGACAGCTATGTTTGAGGCCATCCTGGGCTACATAGTGATTTGTGAATAATACGAATTTCAGTGTCCAGAAAAAAAATCACAACAAAACTGAACAGCCAGAATAAACGAGTAGGTAAAGGTGCTTGTCACCAAGGCTACTGACAACTGCAGTTCCATCTCTAGTCTCCACATGGAGCCACCTGATGGAAGGTCTCCTCCCGTTAAGATATCTTCTGAGGGCTCAGGGGTTAAGAGCACTGACTGCCCTTCCAGAGGTCCTGAGTTCAAATCCCAGCAACCACATGGTGGCTCACAACCATCTGTAATGAAATGAAATCTGACACCCTCTTCTGGTGTCTGAAGACAGCTACAATGTACTCCTATATAATAAATAAATAAATAAATAAGTCTTTTTTTAAAAAAGAATCTTGTTCGTTTTTTTTTAAAAAGATGTCCTCTGAAGTGTCTTAAACTTGTGCCTCCCACTCCACCCCAAATAAATAAATGGATGTAAATTTTCTTTTAGAGCTTTCATGAGTGTACCTGTAGGGCACACCCAAAGCTTCTTGCTGGTCATCGCACGCGCGCGTGTACCCACACCCCTTCTCCCAGGCTGCTCTGTCCTCACCTGCCTCTCCTGCTGGCGGTTCCTTGGCGGTGCCGCCCTAGCCCTGCTGACTCCCTCACACCCCAGGGGCCCAGGCTTTTCCACTGTGCTCCCTGCCAGGGAGGAGCGCTCATCCTTTGAGGAGGAGAATCTTGCCTGCCTTCTACAACCCAGTCACCTGGCCCCTTCCCTAAGGACCGTTTCCTCTTCCCTCCGTGCCCCACCGTCACGGTGACGTCCCAGGACCCAGCTGTCCCACTCCTGCTCCCCTGGAACTTGTCCAGACACGACTGGACTCCAGTCCTTCCCATCCTGGCTACAGGGTGCTTGCACAGTGTCCGCTGGCGCCCCTGGTGACTCTCCACAGCCCCTCTCTGGGCTCTGAGCCCCAGAGGCAGCAGGTGTAGCCTCCTCCAGCGGGAAGCCTGTAGCTCCACCCAGCTTGGCTGCGTGAGATGCTTTAGTACAGATGGGGATGTCGAAAATATCTGTGACATATTCCAAACTGGCCTACTTTCCTATCACGAGAGTCTGAGATAGAGACGGGCGAGGGCAAGTGAAATGGGAGTTTGGGGTTTGCCCCTCCCTCTCCGGCACAGGTGTTAGACGGGAGACAGGAGACTCTAGGTTTCCCCGCAGGCTCCTCTCTTCTGGGGCTCTGTGCCTGGGCTGTCTGTCCGGAGGTGAGTGGCACCGTGAGGCAGAGCTTGAGGGAGTGGGTAGGAGGACAAAGGAAACAGCCCTGGGTCCTGTTCAAAGTTTCCAGCTCTGCAGGAGGGCACAAGGGCAGGCCTTCCATTGGATACGGGACTATCCAATGGAAGTCTAGGCTTGCTTGACTAGCACTTAAGTCTTTGCTGTCCTGTGAAGCCCTTGGACAGGCCTTGGACCTCTCTGGGTTTCTGCTTGTGTTTTGTTTTTGTTTTTAATCAGTATATGAGCTACTCATAATCCTTGCTTCCTGCAAGCAGTGGTGGAGGATGGCTTTGGGGACGCCAAATTTCTGGTGTTTGCTTTCCTAACCCAGCCCTTGACCTTTTGCCCCAGGGCTACTAGGCTGTACTCTAGTCACAGGCCAGCGTCAGCGATCGCCTACCTACCTGTTCCGGGGCTCTGCCTCCCAGCGGGCCCGGCAGGGCCTCTACACTTAATCCTCAGCTTAATGAGCTCCTTCCACACAGTCCTCCAGAGTCCCTCCCCCTGCCGCTGCCTCGGCTTCACCGCTCCTGTGCGCTGCCGGGAAGTTCACACTCAGAGCTAATTTCAGTCTCTCTTGCTGACATGAAAGCCCTTGGGTGTTCTGCTTGCCTCCTTCCCACACGAGGCAAGTGTTATTTTAGTTTCTCTCTTTGCAGGATAGATGAGCCCTCTGCTGTTTCAGGGTGGGCAGGAGTCTAGAGGATTTTTTTTTCCTTCTCGTTCCCATGAAGCTGTTTCCCCCACCCCACCCCCAGCTTCATGATATAGGTGTCTCAGAAAGAAAGGCTGGGGTAGGCACCAGGCCCTGGGTTCAAGATGTAGCTTTGTCACCAAAAAATAAAATAAAATAAAATAAAATAAAAAATAAAATAAATAGTGTTCTTAAAACTCCATGTCTTAGGACTGGAGATAGATGGCGCAGCTGTTAAGAGCACTGGCTGCTCTTCCAGAGGACCCAGGTTTGAGTCCCAGCACCTACATAAGAGCACAATAGTTCACAACTGTCTATAGCTGCAGTTCCAGGAGTTTCAACAGACTCTTCTGGTCTCCTTGGTACTCAAACATTACACAGACACATACAGGCAAAACTCCCATATATGTAAAGTAAAATTTGAATTTGTTTGATTTTTGAGATTATGATCACAAGTCTTTCCTTCTCTTTTCTCCCTCGGGACCTTCCCACACACTCTTCCCTGCTCTCTTGATCCATGGTCTCTTTACTCACTAATTATCATTACACGTACACTTGTATGCGTCCACGTGTATATTCCTAAATAGAACCTGCTCTTCTGTATAATGTTAGTCAGTTGTATATATGTTTTCAGGGAAGACCATTTGATATTGGATAACCAACTGATGTGCTCTTCCCCCCAAATACATTTTTTTCAAAAATCCATATACTAAGCTGGGCAGCGGTGGTGGCACACACCGTTAATCCCAGCACTTGGGAGGCAGAGGCAGGTGGATTTCTGAGTTCGAGCAGCCTGGTGTACAGAGTGAGATCCAGGACAGCCAGGGATACACAGAGAAACACTGTCTCGGAAAAAAAAAACCAGAAGAAGAAGAAGAAGAAGAAGAAGAAGAAGAAGAAGAAGAAGAAGAAGAAGAAGAAGAAGAAGAAGAGGGAAGACAGACAGATCATAGATTCGTAGCCACCAACCTTTCTCTGCTTGCTCACTTAGCCTTCTGGCTGTGCGCTAGTTGGAGAAACTGAGAGAGAGGAAAAGCCTTGGTAAATTCAAAGAAAAAGGGAGAAAACTCTCTGTTTTTAGGGTGTGCCTACTGGGAGGCAGCGGCGCCTTTGGAGCTGGCCTAGAGGGCTCAGACTAAGCCATGGGAGGTCTGTCCTTGAGGGCGTCATGGGGCCTAACTCTTTCCCTCTCTTCGCTCTCCACCTCCTGCTGTTCATGAGGAGCTCCCACCATGCCTGACCACTACTTCACCCTCTGCTCAGTGCAGTCGCCTGACGTCAGGAGAGCATCCTGCAGCCCCACCCCACCCCCCACAAGGTTTCTCCGTGTGACCCTGACTGTCCTGGAACTCTGTAGACCAGGCTGGTTTCGACCTCAGACATCTGCCTGCCTCTGCCTCCTTAGTGCTGAAATTAAAAGAAATCCACACTTCACCACGGTCCGGCCTGGCCACCCTGTTTGTTTGTTTGTTTGTTTGTTTGTTATAAGGTGATGAAGTCAGAGGTTTTGTGATGGAGATGCAAAGCTCATTCTCACAGCTTTGATCCCACCAAGACCTTTCTCTCCCTCAGTTTCTCCAACTTGTGCACAGCCAGAAGGCTAAGTGAGCAAGCAGAGGAAGCTTGGTTGTCAGGAATCCACGACCAAGACAAAAGCAGACATAATGATTCACATTTAAACATTCTCTGAACTGAAGATGCAGCTCGGCGGTGGAGCACTTACATAGGCTATGCGACCCTCGGCACAACGAAAGTAAATAAAGTGAACCAACACCGGCCTCGAAGGCGTACATCTTTAATGCCAGCACTTCGTAGATAGAGGCAGGAGGATATCTATGAATTCAAGGCTAGCCGGGTCTGCATGTGGAGCTCCAGGCCAGTCAGGGCTGCATAGTGAGATCTTGTCTCAAGCGAAACAAAGCAAAAGAAAACAACAACAGAGTGTAACTTAAAATGGAGCAGACTCACCCTCGGTCTCCAGCCATTGTGCATTAGGGATGTGGTCCACAGATGTGCCCTTCCCTGCTCCAGGCAGCATCACGCATCTGCCAGGGCATCCCTGTACTGGAGGCGGCTGCCACGTCCATCATCCCTGTGCTGGAGGCGGCTGTGTCCATCAAGCAGCCTCTCGCCTGTACTGACAGCCAAAGCTCCACCTTGAGGTGCCAGTGTGCATCCTGTCACTGTGTGGCTGACTGGGTGCAATGACCACAGAAGTGAATCCCTGCAAGGCTCCTCCCAGGGCAGGACCGAGTGGGTGCAGACAGGCAAGGCTGAGAAAAGGACTTTTCACTGTATTCCTGTGAAAAACATTTTTTTAAAAATGTTTACATTTTTCTCATTAATTAATTAATGCTATCTTTTGGTTTTGTTTTGTTTTGTTTTGAGACAGGGTTTCTCTGTGTAGCCCTGGCTGTCATGGAACTCACTCTGTAGACTGGGCTGTCCTTGAACTCAGAAATCTTCCTGCCTCTGCTCCCAAGTGATGGGATTAAAGGCATGTGCCACCACTGCCTGGCTAATTAACACGTTTTTGATACAGAGTGTCACTGTGTGACCACAGCTGGGCTGGAACTCACTATGTTGCTGAGCCTGGCCTTGAACTTCTGATCCTCTGGTTTCCACATGTAGGGTGCCGAGGCTGCAGGCTTGTGGTCTCCTTTTCCCCGAGAGAGGCAGACCTCAGAAAAGGGAAGGGGCCATGACACCAGGGCTGTGGCAGAGAATGTGACAGAGACTCAACATGAAAGGGCCCAGGAGAGGTTCAGAGCAGGACAGCAGCATGACCAGAATCCATGTAACACAGGGTTAGATGCTCTAGGGAGTAGAGAGGCCAGAGGGGCTCAGGGGAGCAAAGCTCTGCCCCATCTAAAGCCAGAGGGATGGCAGCAAGAAAGCCAAGAGAAACCAAGGGGCTGCAGAGATGGCTCAGTGGTTAAGAGCACTGGCTGCTCTTCCAGAGGTCCTGAATCCAATTCCCAGCAACCACATGCACAATTCTCACAACCATCTCTAACTCCAGGTCCAGAGGATCTAATGTCCTTCTCAGACTTCCAAGGGCACCAGGCACACATGTACACATACCGGCACACATGTGCACATACATACATGAACGTGAAACACATAGAATGAGCCTTTAGAATGAAGAAAAAAAAGTGAGTTTTGCAAGAGCCCAGGAGGGAATTTCAGCTGGAATTTTTTGGTGTGTGGTTTTTGAGGAGTGGGTGGGCTCCAGAAGGGCTTTCTGGAGGAAGTGGAATCCTAGCCGGCCTCATCTGGCCTATAGGTGCAGAGGGAGGAGAAGAAAATCCCCTACTTGAACAGTATTAGGCAAAGGCCCAGACGACGGAGGGAAGGTACAGGATGTGTGCTCGAGTCCGGTGATGCAAGAGGCAATCAGAGATAAGGCTGGCCAGGTTAGGCCAGATCCTGTAGGGTGGAGCTTCAGGGCCTGGGATTGCCCCATCCAGGCCAGTTGCACTCCCCTAGCTATTTTAGCTGTGTTCTGAAGATCACCTGCAAAGCAGGGCTCCTCAGACCAACCCTGTCCAGTTAATTCTCTTGGGTGCTTACAGAACACCCGGAAACACTGAAATACTTACTTAGATTTACTGGTCAATACTGATTTATCTTTGTGTTTGTTTGTTTGTTTGTTTGTTTATGGCAAGATTTCAGTAGCCCAGGCTGACTTCTAACTTGCTATGTAGTCAAGGATAATTTAGAACTCCTGATATGCCTGCCTCCACTTCCCAAGTGCCATGCCAACCCCACCCCCTTTTTTTAAAACAAGATTTTCTTATGTTGTCAGGCTGGCTTAAAACTCTCAATCCAGCCGGGCGTGGTGGCACATGCCTGTAATCCCAGCACTCTGGGAGGCAGAAGCAGGTGGATTTCTGAGTTCGAGGCCAGCCTGTTCTACAGAGTGAGTTCCAGGACAGTCAGGGCTACACAGAGAAACCCTGTCTCGAAAAACCAAAAAAAACAAAAAACAAAAAACAAAAAACAAAACAAACAAACAAACAAACAAAAAACAAAACAAAACAAAAACCCTCTCAATCCTCCCGTTTCAACATCTCCAGTACCTCTGTATCCTGATATTGTTTTGCCCTTCATAAAAGCTATCATGGGAGCAGGGAGACAGCTCATCGGGTAAGAGTAGCTGCAAGAAAAGCCAGAATACCAGGGTTCAAATCCCTAACTCCCATCTAAAAGCCCAGTGTGGCAGTTGGTACATCTGCAAGCCCAGCTCAGTGGGGTGGGGGCGGGGTGGAGACAGGAAGATCTTTTCAGCCTGGTTGACTCCAGCTCAGCTTCAGGTTCAGGTAGAGAGCCTTCCCCAAGGGAATAAGATAGAGTAATAGGGGCTGGAGAGATGGCTCAGCAGTTAAGAGCACTGACTGCTCTTCCAGAGGTCCTGAGTTCAAATCCCAGCAGCCACATGGTGGTTCACAACCATCTGTAGTGGGATCTGATGCCCGCTTCTGGTGTGTCTGAAGAGAGCAATGGTGTTCTCATAGAGAGAGACAGATTATGACCTCTCCTGAACTTTGTGCATGCTCACAGGCACGTACATCTGTGCACACACCCCCTCACACACCACACGTACACACCACGAAGACATACATACAGACACACACACATATAAGAACAAAAATTAAAAAGTAATAAATAGGGCTGGAGAGATTGCTCAGCGGTTTAGAGCACTGACTGCTCTTCTGAAGGTCCTGAGTTCAATTCTCTTAAATAGGTAGGGGCTGCAGAGATGACTCATTGGTTAAAAGCACTGGCTGCTCTTCTAGCAGACCTGGGTTCAATTCCCAACACCTATATGGTGGCTCATGTAACTCCAGTTTCAAGGGATCCAACACCTTCATACGGGTATACATGCAGGACAGACACCAATGAATGCAAAATAAAAAAAAGTAAGATCATTTTTAAGTAGGACATAAAGGCTATTGCAGACCCAGATGGAGAGCTGATGGGTGGGGCACGGGGAAGGGCCCAAAACACCCACAGATGCTTGTGGGTCACCCTTCAGCAACCTCCACATGTCTGGCTATTCAGAAGCTCCCCAAACCCTGTCCTGTCCTTCTGGGTTTTCATTGCATAACCGTGATTGCAGAAGGGAAGGCGGCAGCCGGCTTGACACTCACATTCTTCAGCATTCCTCCCTGGTGTGGGCCAGGAACTTTCCAGAATGCAGAGGTCTGATGACCTGCTTTTGGGAGAGTGTTAAGACAGAGAGCTACTCTAGGGCTAATTGAAGGTGAAGGAGATTAGAGGTGCTAGAAGTTACCATGGGGAAAGAAACTCTAGCTTGTATGGACTGCCTTGAGGACCCAAGGGGCAAAATTAAGGACAACACACACACACACACACACAGAGAGAGAGAGAGAGAGAGAGAGAGAGAGAGAGAGAGAGAGAGAGAGAACAGTGCTTTTTAAAACTCTTTGTGATAAATGGGCTTAGTTTTTAAGTTTCCAAATGGCTGCACATCATGTTTTTGTGAAACACAGCAAAAACAGCCACGTGCTTCAATGTCAAACGCTGTCATGGTTTTTCAAGGTTATTCTCTGTTTCTGTCTTCTTTGTTAAGCTGCAGTTAGGCCAGACCTGACCCACAGACCTCACTCGGAGAGGCTGTGCCCAGGATGTCCAGAAGGCCTGGGTGTGTGTTGTAGGAGAGCATACAAACCCATTTGTCTGCCAAAAGGGTGAGAGAGAGAAGTGTGTGTCAGAACCTCAGAGGAATGAGGGTCTCCAAATCCCTTCTGTGGAGGGCGTGGGAGTGGTAGCATCTATGAGGGGAACAATGTCCGGATCGTTCTAGAAGACCTTGTACCTAGTCCAGGGCCTAGCACCTGGGAAAGGACAGAGATTATGAGCTATGTGAGATTTCAGAGAGCAGAGGTCTTAGCTTAGTGGTGATGAAAATAATCAGAGGGCTTGTTTCTTTGCTTGCTTGAGACAGGGTTTCTCTGTGTTGCCCTGGCTGTCCTGGAACTCACTCTGTAGACCAGGATGGCCTTGGACTCCGAGATCCACCTGCCTCTGCCTCTGCCTCTACCTCTGCCTCTGCCTCTGCCTCTTCAGTGCCAGAATTAAAGGTGTGAGCCACCACTGCTAAATTGTTGGGTTTGGTTTTTTGTTTACAGCACTGGGAATATAATACCCGGGTTCTCAAATGTGCCGGGCAAGCACTCAATCTCCACGCACAGCCTTTAAAATTTTTCTTTTTGTTAATTTTGAAGAGCTGGGCATGGTGGTGCATACCTGTAATCCTAGTACTGGGAAGAGAAGGCAGGGGCATTAGAATTTCAAGGTCACCCCTAGCTACATAGTGAATTTGAGGCCACCTGGGGCTTATGAGACTGAAAAAAATGTAAACTGTTTTTTTTTTACCTACTTTCCTTCCTTCCTTCCTTCCTTCCTTCCTTCCTTCCTTCCTTCCTTCCTTCCTTCCTTCCTTTCTTTTTTCTTTCTTTCTTTCTTTCTTTCTTTCTTTCTTTCTTTCTTTCTTTCTTTCTTTCTTTCTTTCTTTCTTTCTTTGTGTGTAAGTAAGGCAAGGGCTTACTGATTAAAGCTACTTTTTTTTCCAGAGGTCCTGAGTTCAATTCCCAGCACCTACATGTTGGCTCACAACTGTGTGTAACTCCAGTTCCAGGGGATCTAATACTCTTCTGTGAGTTCCATCCAGACCAGGCAAAACACACATGCACATAAAATATTTTTATTAAGAAGAAGAGGAGGAGGAGGAGGAAGAAGAAGGAGGAGAAAGAAGAAGGAAGAGGAGGAAGGAGGAGGAGGAAGAAGAAGAAGAACAACAACAAAAACAACAAGAATAACAAAGAGGGTGGTGGCGGCCATGCCTTTAGTTTCAGCACTAGGGAGCAGACAGATCTCTGAGTTCAAGGCCAGCTTGGTCTACAGAGCAAGTTCTAAGACAGACAGGAGGACATGGGAAAAGCCACTCCCAGAAAACAAAAACCAAAGAAACAAACAAACAAAAAGACAGCCATGTTTTGCCAAGTTGCCTGGACTCATTACCAGTTCACACCTTTGACCTTAGCCTTCTAAGTGTCTGGGATTACAAGTGTGTGTGCCATCATGCCAGAGGGCCTTTTAAAAAGTTAATCTAACTGTAAATTTAAAACTTTTACAATTATTTTAGTGTTTTGTTTTATTTTAGATCCTGCACGCGTGCGCGAGCGTGTGCGTGTGAGTGTGTGTGTGTGTGTCTGACTGTGTTTGTGTATTGTATCCACAATATATTCATTATATAGCATGAAGGTGTCCGTGGAAACCAGAAGAGGGCATCAGATCCTCAGGTGCTGGAATTCCAGGTGATTTTGTCACCTTACAGGAGCTGGAAATCAAACCCAAGTCCCCGGTGAGATCAGCAAGTGCCATCCTGACACTTAACAGCTGAGCCATCTCTCCAGCCCTCTCTTGTTGTGTGTTTATGAGTGCATGGCCACAATGCATGACTGAGAGTCAGAGGACATCCTGTGGGAATCGGTTCTCTCCTACCAAGTGCATCCCTGGGATCAAACTCAGGTGGTCAGGTTTGGTAGCAACCACTTCCTACTGGGCCATTTACCTACAAAGGCCCAATAGGTTTTTAAAGCCGTCTTTGAAACACAAAACAAGGATGTGTGCGGTGGGCCTGGTCAGATGGCCCAAGAATAGCTGAAATTCCAAGCTGAGCTTCTCAATACAAATCCATGCATGACACCTGCTCAGGAAGGCAGCAGGTCCTGGAAGGCTGCAGGTCCTAGAAGGCCGCAGGTCCTGGAAGGGAGCCCCTATCCCACCCCCACCCCACCAGGGGAACAGGAGCCAGGTGAAGGAGGAGGCTTTGGGAGAGGCTAAGTAACTGCAGAAAACAGCATCCTGGGGCGTCCAGTCATCATCTGAGACTTCAGAGCAGGTGTCTGGTGCCTCTGGGCATTGGAGAAGGTTGTGACACGTGGACACAAATGTTTGTTTCCAAAGAAGGTAAAAGAAATGTTGGGAGGCAGGCAGATCTCTGAGCTCTAGGCCTGCCTGGTCTACAGAGGGAGTTCCAGGACAGCCAGGGCTATCTATCCATTCCATCTCAAAAGAACAGGGAGAGAGAGAGAGAGAGAGAGAGAGAGAGAGAGAGAGAGAGAGAGAGAGAGAGAGAGAGAGACTGTAGCTATGTTGGTCTTGCACTCAGTGTGCAGCCAAGGTGACCTTGATTTCCTAATGTTCTTGCTTTGGCCCCGAAGTGCTGGGATCACAGTTGTTTTCGACCACAGCCGACTGTCTTTTCATTTTTTTATTGAGGTGAAATTCACATAACATAAAACCAGGCACTCTAAAGTAAACAACTGCCTGGGTCAGGGGAGATAAAAATAAGATAAAAAAAAAAAAAAAGAACTCAGTAGGGAGTTCTGGACAAAGCCTGCTTCCATCATTTCCCAACACCGGGAAGCCAGACTCATTTGGTCCTTATCCTCACATCTGCCCTCCCACAAGCATGCCCACAGGTGCACCCGTGCTGACTCGTTCAGGTAAAGGGGCTCATGCAACCTGCAACTCCGGGTGCCTGGCTCCTTCCCCTCAGCCTGAATGTCCAGGCTCAGCCAACTTCATTCCTTTCTAGGGTGGAACCGAGGTTCCGCTGCTGCACAGACTTAGCAATTTTCCTGGGGCTAGGATCCTTGAACTAGGTCCACCCCATTCCCTCAGCAGGCCACAGGCTTATCAGGTTGGTCCTGAGGCCCCAGAAGATGTTGACTAGACTGGGGAAGAGTTTATCCCATTCACTTTTCAAGACGTAAGGACCAGATGATCAGATCTAGAACTCAAAGCCAGGCTGGGTGTGATCCTCCAGGAGTGGGGTCTGGGACCCACCTGACCCCATTGGCTTATATGTATTTTTTTTAAGGTCAGAAATAGGCTGCCTAGGGCAGTGCTGGCACATGCCTTTAATCCCAGCACTTGGGAGACAGAGGCTGGCAGATTTCTGAGTTCGAGGCCAGCCTGGTTTACAGAGTGAGTTCCAGGACAACCAGGGCTACACAGGGAAACCCTGTCTCAAAAAAGCCAAAAAGAAACAGGCCGCCTTCCTGTTCTTCTTTCCCTGGCCCCTTCTTCTCCTCTTACCACATCCTTTCTTTCCTTCCCTCTCTCCCTGCCTCCTCACTCCTCCTCTGTTCTGCATCCTCACTTCTGTGGGCCCTGCTCTCTAGTCCCCGCCCCCATTAAGGTTCCTCACCCCCATTCCCCATAGTAATTCAATCATTTCTCT
>NC_067481.1:25495946-25560091 GCF_947179515.1 Apodemus sylvaticus
GAAATGAGTTCTTAACTCTAAGATGATCAGAATTGTGGAGGATTGATTGATCATTAAAAAACGTGACCCTAGTGACAGAGCAGGTGCTCAGCATGTGTGGCCTCTGGGGTCAATCCCAGCACTGAAAAACTAAGTTAAACAACAATGAAAGTGCACTAAAGAAGCCAAGCCTGGCACCCAGCATCTGTGATCCCAGCACCGGGGAAACTGAGGCAGGGGGTTTGTGTGTTGAAGGACAGCCTGGACTATATAGCAAGGTTGTATATCAAAAACAACAACAACAAAAAAAATCAACACAAGAAAGCCAAAATGGTTTTCTAGAAAGAAAAACTTGCCCAGCAGTGGTGGCACACACCTATAATCCCAGCACTCTGAGAGGCAGAGGCAGGTGGACTTCTGAGTTTGAGGCCAGCCTGGTCTACAGAGTGAGTTCCAGGACAGCCAGGGCTACACAGAGAAACCCTGTCTCAAAAAAAAAAAAAAATCCAAACCAAATCCAAAAGAAAAACTTGAGCATGATGATTTTGTCTCGCCATGGAGGGCTTCCTCATGAAGAAGCTTCTGGAGGGGGAGGATGCTTTGTTCTAGAGACATCTTTGGAGATGGCCAAGATTCCAATGTGCAGATTCAACCACCTTTCCTGCAGAGTCTTTAAAAAAACAAAACAAAGAAAACGATAACAACAACAACACAGGGTTTCCTCTGTGTAGCCCTGGCTGTCCCGGAACTCACTCTGTAGACCAGGTTAGCCTCCGAGATCTGCCTCTGCCTCCGCAGTGCTGGGATCCAAAGCTTATGTCACCACTGTTCCCACCCAGTCTTGGTGAGTGGCTTGTTGGCAGGTCTAGGAGTCAAGAGGTTTTTTTGTCTGTTTGTTTGTTTGTTTGGTTGGTTTTTTGGATTTGGTTTTTCCGAGACAAGGTTTCTCTGTATAGCCCTGGCTGTCCTGGAACTCACTCTGTAGACCAGGCTGGCCTCGAACTCAGAAATCTGCCTGCCTCTGCCTCCCAGAGTGCTGGGATTACAGGCGTGCACCACCAGGAGTCAAGTGTTAAACGCAGGAAAAGTGTCTGAGTCATAGGAAGGAGAAGCATCTTTACAATTGTCACCTTGGAGAGGATGGCCGGGTCCTTGAGACTGAGAGAAACCCCTGTCCTGACTCCCTGCTTCACTCTGGCCCCTGCTGTCTGCCACTGGCTGTGTGGAGACAGAGAATTGGACTGCCAGGTCTGGTCTCTGCTTCCAGCAGCCACAGGTAAGAAAAGAGTGTTAATAGAAAAGAGGTTGGGCGTCCCAGAGTCAGGCCAACCCAGCCTCTGCTTTAGCTGGGGGGCTCTTGCATTGGGCAATTGTCTAGACTTCTTGAAGCCTTACTTCATTTCCAATTTGTTTTGTTTCTTGGGCAGGGTCTCACCTTGTATTCCTGGCTAGAACTCACTTATGACGATTGGACTGGCCTAGAATTTGTGTTGATTCTCCTGCTTCTGCCTCCCAAATCTAGGATAACAGATGCGCACCTTAATTTCTGATATGTGACTAATATGGTGAGACCATGGCTAAGGTCTGCTGATACTCTTCCCCGTGGATAGGCACAGAATATGGGCGAGAAGCCACTTTGCTCCTTGGGTGGGGATGATTCTGGGTTAGGAAGACCCCAAAGGCAGAGGGGTCTTATAGAGCAGCATGAAGGTCTGCAGGGAGGAGAGGTGTGTTCCAGACTCAAGGCACTATTAAAGCTGTGATCCCTCCTGTGCACAAGGCCCGCTGGGTCCTGGTGCCTATCTCCCTATCTCGGGCAGGCAGCCAGGGAGCTGGAAGGGTGCCCAGTGAGTGCCCAGAGGCCAAAAGATGGGCACCATCCAGTTGGCAGAAGGAGAAGCAGCTGGCCTAGAAGAGAAGTCAGGGTCTTAACTGCTAGGGTTGTGTGCCGAGATCGTGTGTCCAGGACACAGCTCTTAGCTGCCCTCCTGAGTGACCAGCTGGAGCTGAGAGTCCCCCTCCCACTGCCTTGTCCTGCTACCTGAGTTAGTGGAACTGGACATTGATCTGTAAGGGGCATTTAGGACCTTGCCCCTAGCTGGGCACGAGACTGGCTCAGAGGCAGGCCTAGGGGCGGGCAGAAAAGCAGGAGTGCCCAGATTAAGGCTGGGACTAGGTAGATCAAGAAGTGGGGAAACCGGTTTGTCATCTGGGCCACTTGGGGTGGGGTCTCCTCTCCTGGGCTCTGTCTGCCAGTCATTCTGCCAGGTGGCTTGCAGGGAAGAGATGCAGGCACTGGGTGGCATTTTCTTGACCATCTGAACTGCCTTTGGGAATGCCAGGAGTAAGTAAAACGGGCAGAAAGCTCAGCCCACCTGTCCCTCTTGAAAGGAAACTTCCCGAGAGAAGGAACTGGTCACAGAACCCGGGGGAAGGAAGCAGGGAGAAGCCTGACTCCCAAAGGTCATCGTGTGTGCCTGAGCTGGAGATGAAGTCTGCATCATCTCCAGGTAGGCCCAGTAAGGTGAACCAGGGTGGGGCGTTCCAGCTGGCGCTCTACAGGCTGTCTTGGAGGTGGCAAAGGTGTCGCCAGAAGAGGCGTGAGAAGACAGAGTCTGTGGCGGCCTACTTTGGGGTCCACTTCAGAAAGGATCCGCGTCTCCTCAATCTCCTGCAGTACCTGCTCACGCCTGTGGTAGGGGCGGGAAACCGAAGTGGGGGGGGGGGTAGGAGGGTGTCCAGCAGGGGGCGCCTGGGAGCAGGGTCCCTGGCCCAGTGGTATCTGAAGAAGTGGGGTGGGCAGGGGAGAGGGGGCTACCATAGATGGGTACACTGGGGTCTCGACTCTCCAGGCGTAGAACGACTGTGGCGCTCCGAGGTCACCTTGGCTGGAGCGATTCCTGATTCTCTCGTCCCTTCCCCGGCCTCGAGTCCTGCTTCGACCAACCCGGAGTGTTTTTTTGTTTTTGTTTTTCTTTTGTCCCAAAGCGTTGAGGGTGCTTGGAGACCTAAAGAGTCACCTTTCCAGGTGCCTCTTTCGAGGCCAATCCGGGGTCAACGTATTTACCTCTACCGCGGCAGGAGGACCGCTTAGGTTGGGGGAAGCAGGTGGAGTCGGGGGGGAGGAGCGTGAGCGCGCCCCGCACCCTGGCCCCGGCCGCGCGCTGCGGGATCCGGGTGTGCTGCGGGAGGGCGCGAGGAGGCGCAGTGCCCCTTCCCTTCCCTTCCCCCCGCTCCCCGCTACCCCCGGCGGCCCTTTGTACCATCCGGCCACACGCGCGTGCCCGCGTCGCGCGCGCTCCCGCCCGCAGTGACACACCCGCGCCGGCCGCACGCGCGCACTCGCGCGCACACACACACAGAGACACACACACTCGCTCTCGCACACTCGGTGACACGCCCGCGCGCGCGCGCACCCACACGCCCGGCCGCCGGCGCCCTCCTAAGCTGGTTCACCCCGGCGGGGCCCGCGCCCCCGGCCCGCCCGCCTGGCACCGCGCCCCGAGGCTGGGGCCGAGCGAGGAGCCCGCGAGGCGGCGAGAGGGCGAGCGCCAGGCAGGCCGGCCCGGGGCCCCCGCCCCCCGCGCCCCCGCCCGATGGGGAACGCTCCGTCCCAAGGCATGTCCCTGTCTCTCTCCTCCCTAATGTGCCTCCATGCTTAAGTGGAAGGTATTTCTGTTTTCTTTGTGTGTTTTCCCCTCGGCCGGGGGCGGGGGCGGCGGCCGGGCCCCGGAGGCGGCGGCCGGCCGGGCGAGGGATGCTCCGGGCGCAGGTGTCGCGGGGGGCAGGGGACCGCTGCGCGCCGGACTGGGGCGGACCAGGGAGGGAGAGCGCAGGGAGCCGAGAGGGTCTGGAGCCGGCGAAGCTGGGGACCCGGCGGGAAGGGCCTCGCGGTGCCCGGGGGGGAGGGGACTTGGGGTTACAATGTAAGGGGGAGGGGTGGGTGAAGGGGGATGGCGAAGAGAGTCCGGGGGAGGGGAGGGGTCCATGCGAGGTGAAGCCAGGGATGTTGAGGGGGGGAAGGGACAAGGGATAAAGGCAAGAGAATCACATCCCCGCCTCAGCTCTCAATGGGGTGCAGGCGCTGGGCTGGTAGTGCTGGACCCTTTGCGCCTGTCCCTCAGGGAAGCAGGGGACGGAGAGCGCTCTGGGTTTGGCTGTGTTGCCAGGATACAAAGCTGTATCCTACACCCCACCCCCTGCACCTCGAGGCCCTAGCCCTGGAGACCTCCTAGCCTCCACAGGAGTTGCAGAAACTGGGGACCTGCTCCCCGCTCGCCGGGCGGGTAGGGAGGGCCCTAGAGAGGGAGGGACCGAGGGAGGGGCTTCTCCATCTTAAACCCACCCCTTGCAGAGGCAAGGGGTAAAGGAGGGCGCCCCCAGCTGGGAAGGGCGTCCGGGGTGATGTGGAGGTGGGGACTGCAGGGGGCTGGAAAAGTAGAGGGGCGGGGCTGGGGAGGGGACTCGCCGTGGCCCCCCCTCCACTCCCACGCACCCCCCTGCTACGTCAGAAGCTCCTGGGCCAGCTCCGAGTCCTGTCGGTGGGGGCAGCAGGATGCTGGTGGCAGTAGAGGGGACCGGCCGGGTGCCTCCGCAGCTCCCCTGGCAGGGCCCTGTGGGGCGTGAGTGGCTGCTGGTGTGCGCCCCCAGCCCCACGCCTCCCCATGCAGCCCTGGCAGTGCCTCCGGCGCTTTGCCCTGGCCTGGTGGGAGAGGACCGCCGAGGGTCGCGCCCGTTCTCCCAGGGAGGAGGTTGGACCGAGGGACCCTGGGGGCCGAGGGGAGCCAGGTGAGCCGGAGCAGCGGTGTGACCAAGGATTGCTGAACTGCCTTTTGCAGCCCCCTCTAATGTTGCCAGATCTGGGGCTCTGCAGACCCCAGCTTTGAGAGAAGTGGGGTCCTCAGTTGGGGCTTTCCCTGCTGCAGCCTCTCAAAAGGTGTTTGGGATAAAGGTGGGAAGTGGAGAAACTGCAGACATCAGTTGTGGGGAGGGATCCGGCTGTTCCTTTGGGTGGGGTTTGTGCCCTTTGGGATGGGGTGATAAGATACCTTCCTCTACTCTGGTCATCTTTGCTCTGGGTGACCTTGAGCCAGTTGCTTGGCTAACTCTGTGCCTCAGTTTCTCATTCCCTTCCCTGTCTCTGTGGCTGATCTTCAAAATGAGGATGTCTCTGACGGAGCTAGTCACTGTGGAGATGGGAGACTGTTATCTCTGGTGGCAGCCGGGATGGTGGTTTCTAGCACGGCTGGTGTATGTTTGTAACTGGGGGCCACTGTGGGTTTGGGGTTTGGCTGATGGTGGCCGGTGTGGGGGTCTCTCTGGATAAATGATCAGGGCGGAATGCAGCCGGAAGGGGTGCTCTTGGTAGCTTGGCTGAGAGTTGGAATAGTGACTTAGCCTGGTAGAGAAGTAAGGGTGAGTGGGGGCTCTGGACATAAGGGGAGGAGGCTCCCCCACCCCAAGGCTGCCTGGTACCCAGGCACCATTGGCTGCGAGTGGAGTGCAAAGGCTTTGCCCTGGCTCCCTGCCACTCTGCCTTGGGGACAAGAGGGTCTTTGTCCAATGCTGCCCCCCAGTCCTGAGTTCTTCCTTTCCTGAGAGGTTAGTTCTCAGCGACCAAAGACCCTGGGACTCGATGGAGGTTCAGGTGGGTCTAGAAGAAATAAATGTAGCCTTAGGCTGGGAGCAGGAAGTGCAGCCTCACTAGGGGAAGGGTCCCTGGAGCAAGCCCTCAGAGACATCTCAGCCTTTCCCCCTGCCCCTCCGCTTACCTTCCCACCTAGCAGAGGAAGTGGGGGAGGGGGCTCCGTGGCCTTACTTATATAGCCTATTAAAGGTGAATGCCGGTCTACCAGATGCACGGCCCCTCTTAGAGTCTGCCCCCCTCTCCCCGCCATCCAGGGACCCACCCAAGAAAAGGGTTTAATTAGAACCATTGATTCCTTTTTGGCTGCGGGCATCGATCTCGGTGGTGTGGTCAGAGCAGTGTCTGGGGGCAGGGGTGGCACAGCTGCTGTCTGCCGGGTGCTAACCTTGGCATTCTCTGCCAAAACCCCAGCCCTGGAAGTGCTGAGCAGGGTTAGGGCTGGGCCCTTCAACGCTCCCCCACCTCCACCCCAGATCAACTCAGCTGAGGGCTCAGACAGTTAGGGACTGTGTTCAGGTTAGGGGAGGGGTGGTCACATAAAATGACCTCTTTCGGTGAGCTGGGGGCACAGCAGAGAGCGGTGGTGATTGAGAGCCTCCATCCTCTTTACTGGAAGTCTGGAGGAGTAGAGTGGCATGACAGTGGCTAGGCAGGTCAGGGACCAGAGGAATATCAAGGGCTGGCTATAAAAGTATCTCTTTCGAGGAATTCTGAGCACTTATCTCTAAGCCCTGGCAAGGAGAATGTTTTCCTCCTTCTTTATTTTGTTCAGGCTTAGATAAGGACAGGGTCCACCTAGATGCCCCCGGCTGGCCCAGGTCTGGCCTGGCTCTCTGACCCCATGGCCCCTGCTTGGATGGAGGGTGCTGAGGATGAGGCTTCTGGAGCCTGTGGCTCAGGTCCCTGGAGTTGGGGGCCCTAGCTTGTGCCTGCTGTGGGTGGGCCTGAGCAGGTGCAGTTTCAATGAGGCACGCAGGGGCTCTTTGAAGACTCCTTTGCTGGCTTCCCGGGGCCCATTTGAGCAAAGATAATGAAAATCTGGCCGTCAGCGGGTTTGAGGGCTGTGCTCGCTTCCCCTTCTTTCATTCCCAGCTCTGAAAAGATGAGATGAAGGCTTTGGATTTGGCTGGGAAGCAGCTCCTGCCCCAAGGGAGAGAGGCAGGAGGGAGGGAGAGAAGATGGGAGGGAGGGAGGGAGGGCCCGACTTCTTGGCAGCCAGCGATGGGCAGGAGGGTAGAGGCATGGTCCCCAAACCCTGCTTACAGCATAGCACCTCAGTGTCAGGACTCTCTACCCACACCCAGGTCACAGCGTGGTCCTCCAGGGACCCCAGACCATCCTTCTCTGCCCTGCTGTGCCACACAGTTCCTTCTCGCCACCTCAGGCTCTCCCGGCTGCCCTCTCCGCCAGTCTTCCACTTTACTCCCCCCTCCTCCTCCCGGTGCCCCCCCCCCCACTCCTCCTGATCTCTCTGGCAGCCCCTCCCCTCTGTCTGTCTTCTCTGCCCAAGCAGCAATCCAGCTTTCTAGGGTTGAGTGAAAGGTTGCTGCAGAGAGGAGCAGCCTCTGAACAGCCTTAGCCGCAGCCTCAGCAGGGATGGGCCAGCTGACTATTATGGGCTGTCAGGTGCCATCACTGTCAGAGAGCGGACTGGAGGGGCTGCTGTGCATTTAAGAGCACACTCAAGGATGCGTGGTGTGTGTGCGCGCCCGTGTGCGTATGTAAGTGTGTAAGTGTGCATTGTGTAAGTGTGTGCATGTGCGTGTGCGTGTGTGTGTGCATGTGTGTGTGCATGTGTGTGCGTGTGTGTGTGTGTGTGTGTGTGTGTGTGTGTGTGTTGTCAGGCTCCTCCCACACCACCTCAGGCACCTCACCTTGGCACTGGGCTCTCCATAGCCCTGCCACACACTTCAGTTACCTTCTGGCTTTCGCCTTCCCAACAGATTTTTTCTTCCTTCTTTCCTTCCTTTCTTCTTCTTTGCCCAGCCCTTCTGGTTCTGGATCCCTAACGGTACTCTGTCATGCAGCTGTCTCTCACCCCATGCCCATCAGACTATCTCCAGGCTCCAGAGAGGCAAGAGGGATCCAGGAAGCTGCTGGGCTCCGTGCCAGGCCCTGGCCACTCTCCCCTGGTTAACCCTCCAAATGACAGATGACCATTAGAAACTATACTGAGCCTGGAGCCCTGCACTGATCCTGTCTCAGGCCTGGATGTCTGTGTGACCTTGAACAAGTCCCTTCCTTAGCCTCCTTTCTCACCTGAGATGAGGGGGCGGGGCTGGATGATCTCCAAGGTCTCTTCTGACATTCCTTCGGTGTTGTGTCTCTCTTGTGGGTTATTTGCATATGCTTTGCATATATTAATAGCGCCTGCTTGCCGAGGGAAAGGACACCACCCACATGGGACCCAGAGTCCCGCCCATTTTTCCAGTTCCCCTCACCCATTGGCCCAATTCCCAAGGCTCCAGCGTCTTGGAGGGTGGGAGCTAAGCACCAGAGAAGGTTGGGTCTGGCCCTGCCTCTGTGTCTCTGTGCTGAGTGTGGCTTTGCTGTGTGGGATCCTGCAGGACCAGGTGTTAGGGGGTGAGTTCTCTAGAACACGTGGTAGGTGCCTGGCTTGGTGAGGAGTCAGGCTGCTTCAGCTTTAGTCCAGGCCACAGTGCACAGCGAGGCCTGTCGTGTCCCCTCCCTCTTACTCCTGACCAGGCCCCGGACTTTGGGAATGAGGACTGGAACTTGAGCCTCAGACAGGGAGGCCAGGAGAGAAGAGGTTATTTCCTGCTTAGTCCTTAAGCCTGTGAGTGTATGTGTGTGTGACAGTGTGTGTGCTTGTATGTGCATGCATGTATTCCTGTGTGTGCACATGTATGTGTGTGTCTGGGTGCGTGTGTGGTATGTGTAGAAACCCAGAGGTCCAGGACTGCCCTCCTGATCTTACGGCGTTTCTTCAGACCCTGCCTCCTTGCCACCCACACATATTCTATACCTGGCACAGGGCAGAGCCCAGGACTCCAGCTCTTAGTCCTGCTGTGGCTCCTTTTAAATAAGTTCCCTGGGGCAAGACTGGGATAAAGGCTGGTGACCTAGGAGGCAGTATGAGACCACTGAGTCACGATGATAACTTCTGAAGGACAGGACGGAAATGAACTCCTCCATTAAGGACTGGAAGGCTGGTGGGAGTGGCGGAATGCAGTGAGTGGACACAAGGTTAGACTTCGGGCAGCACTGTCCAATAGGTGGGACAGTAGATGAAAACCTTCAGCACAGTGTCTGACTTGTAATACGCAGATGGGCAATCTAGGGAGTGCAGAGACTGGCAGCCCAAGGCTTGGCTTGGAAGAGGATGAGGTTCGACAGTTCCTAGAAGAGCTCTTTTCCTATGTTCAGGCTGCTACATCTGCCCCTCTTCCCGCATGTGCAAACCGGGCATAGGGCCAGCTACCAGGACACCCTGCCCTGGTCTTCAGTGCTGGCACAGGCAAGCCAAGCAGTAGGGTGTGGAGGCTGGAAGTCCGCTCTGCTCCCCTCTCCTTGTCTCTGCCTAGGACAGCTTGGGAGGAAACAAGCCCACATTGCAGCCGTGGGAATGGAGGTCACATAGAACCACTTTCCAGGTTGTGGGAGGCCTGGCGGTGTGGGAGGGAAAGCTGGGATAACAGCTAGGGAACTAGCTGGTCAGTATGGCACACTCCATGCCCCCAAGGAGCCCACTTGGGTGGGTGACTGAGGGGGTCCTGCATTGTGGAACAAAGAAAGCAAGGAGGAATCTTTTGTTCCCTAGAACAAAGATAAATTGCTGTTAAAGAACTTAGACTGGTGTCTCTTCTGTTGCTGTGTGACCTTGGCAACTTTGTTACCCTCTCTGGTTTTCAGTGTCCTTGATATAAGGAAAGAAGTTGGAAATAGAGGGTCGTAAGCTCCCTGTCAGTTGTCTAAGGTTCTCCCCACCTCCTTTCCCCTGAGATATGAAATGCCTTGTCACATGAAGGGTAGGAGGAATGTTTTCCAGCTTCAGCTGAGCGGGGAGAAATGGCGGAAGGCCAAACATTTGAGCACACACACATGCACGCACTAGCGGCTCACAGAGAACAGCTCCCCACTCCCTGACTGAGTTATATACCTTGCCTGCATCTGTCCTCCCGCCTAGGAGATGGAGAAGGGCGGCTGGAAGCCTCTGTGCACCCCATCCTGTTGAACGGTGATCCAGGCCGTGTTTTCCTTCATGCCGAGGGTCCAGCCGGTTGTGGGGCTTCAGCCGACTCTCCCAGGTTTCCAGAGAACTGCGGCCAGCAGGCTCGGCTGCCTGCAAGACCCGGGGTGGAATATCCCAAACCAGGAGAGAAGTTGTGTTCCTTGGGTCTCATTGCTGAGAACCCCAGAACAGTCTGCAGTGAGGCCCCAGCTTTGCACACAACCTGGAGTGTGTGTGTGTGTGTGTGTGTGTGCGCGCGCGCGCGCGCGCGCGCACGCGTGTGTGACATCCTTATCCTGTGTTCCCCCACCTCAGTCTCCTGATAACTGCTGAGGGGTGGGTGTCCCCTAATCCCCACAGATACCAGCTAAGAAAATGTCCAGGGTTCACAACAGTCCGTGCAGGCATAGACCCTCACTACTAGCCCCAGACCTGATTCTCCATAGCCTAGGACTCCTGGTGTGTCACACAGGAAGGGGCCTTTGAGGGGGCCTCTCCTCTACTGCTACTAGATCAGAAGGGTCAGGAAAGGGGCTTCTAGATAAAGTCACCAACACTGGAAGCTCAGGAAACCTTGAGCCAGATTGCTCATCCAATCTGCTTGCTCTATCATCTACCTGACAGCCCAGGGTCAGTCCCTAGGTGGAGGCAAGAAGACTGAAAACAAAAACAAAAACCAAAAAACTTTACTGGATTTGTAATGAATTGAGGTTAGACTTTAGGGAGGACTTCCCAAATATTCAGCAGGGGGAGGCTGGATGGGAGCTGGTCCTGGCTGCAGCCCAGCTCACTGGGGACATTGCTTCACTTCTTAGAAGTATTTATGATGGCTGTCTTGCAGAGGGGACACCCAGCGACGGGATTCGGGCAGAGTTGGAAAAGATTCTACAAGAAGCCTTGGTTTCTGAGATCCAGAGCTTCTTCACTCAACCCAGAGGGCTGGGCGCTGGGGAGGGTGGTGTGAAGGGACTGGAGAGCTGGTTCAAGCAGGATTATAATTCCAGCATCAGGACCGGGGGCTCAGAAGTTCAAGGTCATGCTGGTCCGTTCACGCCGTCTCAGGGACAAACAGAAGGAATGGGAAACCGCGTCGGCCTTAGTCAATCTGTCCATCTGCTCACCGCCCCCACCCGGGGCGCCCCGGGGTGCTGGATTCCTGATTCATTCTTGCTTTCTTCCTCAGTAGTCTGCCCACATCTGGGCACCGCAGCTGTTTCTCCCCAGGGTGTCTCTTCGTTGGGTAATCGGTGGGAAAATTGGAACCTTGAGATTGGCAACGCTTGCGGTGAGGATGTGCTCGGGCTCCCGAGTGAGGGCCGAGGGCCGAGCCCACACTGCAGGCAGGAAGGGGCTTTGTAACCCGGACCCCGTGGTGGAAAAAGCGCTGCTATCTGTAGCGAAGCGCAGGATAGAATAAGGAAGAACTTCCGTGTAGGGCGAGAGAGGTCTGTATGGGGGAAGCTGTGGACACCTTGCCGTGGCCAGCGAGAGGGCCTGGGGCAGGTACAGGGAGGTGGCTTTCCCCACTGAACGGCCAATCAGGGCTCGAGTGTGAACACCTGTAGGCCTCCGTTGGCCGCAGCAGGGCCTTCCTCGCTGGGGTGGGGGTGGGGCTGGCAGATGGAAGGGAGGTCTTTGGAGCTGGGGAGAGGGTGGTCGGAGGTGATGCTGGTCCCTATTCCGGCTCCAGATAGGAGACCTGGATAGGGGAAGCTGTTGGTCCCCCACGCATGCTGCATTTGGGGTCTGAAATGGGGACCCCAGCCAAGCGTCTGTTGCCCATACTCAGAAAGAGAACCAGGGATGTCTGTCTGTCCAGTGGCCCCAACTCTGGGGCTTCCGTGTTTTCCGTGTTGGTGCTGTCTGTCCCTCTGTCTGTCCCCAAGTGATGTCTTTGTCCTCTTATCTCCTGCCCTTCCTCTAATCCCGGTCTTTACCCTTTCGAGGAGCCCCCAGCACCCCGGTGACCTCAGAAGGGACAGCTCCCGAGGTCGCGGTTGCTGCTTCCCGCCCCCTGGCCCCGCCCTCTTGCCCCTGGCTCATTCAGTTCATTCATTGGTCTCCTCCTTTCCTGTCCCTCACCCAGGGCTCCAGCGAGCGGCGGGCGGGAAGCCGGCGGGACTGTGTTCCCTCTGTTTAAAGTCTCCAGGTTAGTAAGCCAGGAGGGAGCCCACCACGGCCACCCAGTCAGCGCCCGCCCCTGCCTGCAGTGGATGAGCCACGGGGAGGGCTGTCCCCGGGGGGCCAGGCATAGGTCAGGGGGAGGGGATGGCAGATCCCCACGCTGGGGAGGGCTCCTTGCCTGGCAGATATGTGTCTGTGTGCACGCGTGCATGTGAGTGTGCGTGTGCAAGCACGCAGGCATGTACGTAGGTGTGTGTCCGTGTGGGCTGGGCGTGGGATAGAGGCTGGACACCTCTGCCAAGGGATGAGGCCCCAGGGGCTGTACTGGGGGTGGGGGTGGCGGTGGGGTGGAAGCTGGGTCAGGTGACCCAGGGCTTGTTTTTCAGTTGCCTTATGCCTCAGTGTCCACTTCACTCTGGAGGGCCACCAGCTCCCTAGGGGCTTGAGCGGGAGACTCAACCGCCCCCGAGCCTTGCTACCCTGCCTAGCCAGTGTTGTCTCTGGGAGTGGTGGCTGGTGGGTGGGTCACACAGCATTCTAGGGCAGGTGCCATGTAATATAGTGGCAATCTAGCCTCCAGAGGTGGCATCTGTCCCCCATGCCAACAAGGTGATATAACACATCCACTGGCACATTATGTATTGACTTGGCCTGGTAATGCTGGGAACTCCTTCCTACCGTCCTATCCATCCCTAGAGAGTGTCCTGAGACCCTTACTGTCACCCTGAGGATCGAGCAAACTGTGACTCAGACTCCAATTTCCTGGTACCCTTAAGGCACCCTTATGGAACTAGACTAGGATAGCCCTCTGCCCTCTTTTGTGCCCAGGGCTCAGAGCACCGAAGGTCAGGGTGGCCTGAGTTCAAATTCCCATTTACACCACTGTAGCTGTGTGGCCTCAGGCAAAATGATTTCCTTCTCTGAGCCTCATATATTTGAGCCTATGGGTCAGGGGGAGAATTTGCATGTGTCAGGCTATGAAAATGGTCAGGCCCTGACCAGCGGGGCTCTGGCCTGAGCAGGGTGCTTTGAAAGTGGCATCTCTTTTGGCTTCCTATCCGGGTCTGAGCTGGTTGTGCCCAGGTGTGTGGTGCTGCCCATCTAGGCAGGGACCATTGAGCCCATCTTGACAGTGACTTTGTCCTTTGTGCCCCTCGATCCCCAATCCAGGCGGACAGTGTGGGGAGGCAGCCCTCCTCACTGCTGTGGCTGCCGCCGCCGTCTTGATGGCTTTTTAATAACTTTGCTCTGAGACAATCTGTGGAGAGCTCGCTCGTTTGTCTGCCTCTTAATTAAAATTACCGTTTTCCTAAAAGAGCAGCCATGTTCCTGCCCTCCCCCAGCCTCAGCTTCTGTCTGAGAAGCTGGCACCCTAGAGCAGACTGGTCCTCCCTTGACCCTCTCTGGTGAGGAGGGCCAGTCCTCATCCTGACAGATCTCAGCGGGCTGAGGCAGAGGCCGAGCTTGTGGGAGGAATCCTTCGCTAGCAGAGGAACCAGTGGTTCTTTCTCTCTCACCGAGCTGCTTCTGGAATGTTCCCAGTGACGGGCGCTCACCACCTCTTTGAGACTTTCTGCAATCACAGAAAGGTGTGCGAGCCCTGCCCTGCTTCGCTCTGAGTGGAAGATGTGGATGGGTTTTTAGAACAGATGCAGTCATTGTTAAAATGCTGTGGAGTGGGAGCCAGGGTGGGCTCAGTCCCTACTACTTTCCTGGGGCTCTGAGGACAAGGAAGGGAATGGAGTGTGGGGACAGTTAGTCAC
Source organism: Apodemus sylvaticus (assembly GCF_947179515.1). Classification (NCBI taxonomy): domain Eukaryota; kingdom Metazoa; phylum Chordata; class Mammalia; order Rodentia; family Muridae; genus Apodemus; species Apodemus sylvaticus. The sequence goes on from NC_067481.1 coordinate 25,509,652, forward strand.
AGCATGGCTGGGACTGTGACACTGCTAACTTCCGATGGTTTAAGGCACACTGTGAGCAGTGTGAAGACTTACAGTCGGCCTCTGGGACGATAATCCCACGCTCTCTTCCTCTGCTGGCCGCAGAGCGGCACAAGATGGTGCCTTTGGTAAAGGAAGAAGCAAGCAGATATGACAGGAAATCCTGTGAGACGCCAGTCAGGTAGATGGTCTCAGGCGGCAACACTGCCTCCTCTGGTGCCTGGTGCCCGGGGCCCCAGGGCTCCGAAGGAGAGAGGTTCAGCTCCATGCTCCCAGCCCATTTCCTGTACTGTGCCCTCCTCCCAAAGCCTGTCTCGGGTCTAGCCTCAGTCTCTCCTGTTGTTTGGGAGGCTGCCCTCACTTTCTGCAGGGGGCATTCCCTGGTAGTCCTGGATCTTGAAAACTGGCATCAGCATCCCTCTGCTGTATGACTTCACGGCGTCCTGGTGGAGGTGTCACCATTTCCACAGGACCTGGTTGTCTGAGGTGTACACTGGGTCTTCTGTGGATCCACTTCTGGGACTGTGCCTGGTGTCTACATGATCGTGCAGTCAGTCAACAAACAGCACAGGCCTGTTGTGTGCCAGGCAGTGTAGAGGTGTCAGGGTATATAAGACAGTTCAGTGGGACAAATGCAGACTTCTTTTGTGACCTCTTCTCTTGGTCAGGGACCAGGGTAACAGGGACACAGGGATAGCAGTGACCACCCCGGTACTGATTTGTGGCTCATTTTGAAATGGAAATCACGGCTGAGTGTGCACTAGGGTTGTGGTGAGGTAATCTTGAATTCCATATGTGAACCCCTCCCAGGCTGGACTGGGGAGCTGGAGTCAGGCTAGGCTGTGACCCCTAGCTTGTGTCTTAGGGCCCTCCTCCAGAACCTCCCCCTCCCCCTCTGCCTCTGTCCCATCCCAGCCACCAGAGATGGCAGAGTGGTGACAGGTGCCGAGCTACAGAGATGACAGCACTGCTCATTCCCCCATAATTACCGTCTGATGAGACGCCAGAATTAGCCACCGCGTGAGCACGGGCATCAGATGCGGGCACAGTGCGGGAAGCGGCTGGGGGCAGGGAGCTGAACCTCTCTCCTTCAGAGCCTCAGGGCCCTGGCAGGGCGGGCACAGTACCTAGACAGGGAAGTGGGCCGGAAGGAGGAGGCGGCGCTGTGTGGTTAAAGTGCCCAAAGGTCCAGTGGTTTGTGGTTTCCCAGTCCTCGAAGTGACGTGTCCTGGAAATGGCTGGCATCTGGACAGGGCTGCTGAGGCCCCGGGCCACTAACCAGAGAACGACAGGTAGACTGACTGAATACAAGCTGTTCACACCTAGGTTCTACTTTGCTGGGATGTGTGGAGCAGTTGAGAGGCAAGGCCAGGCCCTGAGGCAGATGGATGGCCTGGGAGGAACATGTTGGGGAGAGCATGGGTCACCTGAGGTCCAAGATGAGGCTGTGTGGGCGGCAGGGAGATGACACATTGGTCACCAAGCTGGGCTGCTCCTGTCCTGGGCAGCCTCGTGGGGCAAGTGTTTCTGTGGCAGGGCAGAAGGAGGTCATCTTGTACAGTCCTAAGACCTTGTCTGGAGCACTGGAGTTCTGAAGGATGCCAGCTAGCTAGGAAAGGATGCACCACAGAGTTGCTCTGTGAAGACCAGTGGACTTGGGAACTGTCCCAACCAGGAAGGTATTGGCAATGTCAGCCTCTCTCGTCCCCGAAAGGAGAGGTGCCGTGTGAGAGTCCCTCCTCTCCTCTCAGCTCACGCAGAACGACGGAGGCATCCACATAACGACGGAGGCCTTTGCTTTAGTGAGGTCTCCATTCTTGGAAGCATCCAAGTCTCAGCTCCTGGGGCTAGTGACCAGCGCAGACTTGTAATTCTGTCTGTCACAGCCTGGGGCTTTAGTGAGGTCTCCATTCTTGGAAGCATCCAAGTCTCAGCTCCTGGGGCTAGTGACCAGCGCAGACTTGTAATTCTGTCTGTCACAGCCTGGGGCTTGGTGGGGGTTGCTCTGAGGTACCAGGTTGAGAAGAGGGAGCTTAGAGACTCCTCCGGGACTGGGAGATCCCTTCCAGCCGGGGCTCCTCAGCTGCTCTGCTGGGCTGCTGCCTTCCCGCCTTTCCATCCCTTGTCCCATCCTGGGAGGGAGACCAGGCTTCCGGTAGGAGGATTGTGAGCTCGACAGATGGGGACTTGGGGTTCAGCAGTGGAGGCTGCTGGGAAAGGAGAGAGGGAACCTCTCCTCTGAGAGTCAGTGTCCGCCTTGGGCAAAGTCACCCTTCCTCCGCTTCAGTTTCCTGACCTGGACATTGCAGAGAACAGCCTCTCAGGGCCACCGTGAGGGCTAAGTGAGTCATCACCGCAAGTGTCCTTTGAAGTGTCATGCCTGAGGCCACACAGGGACGGGCCATGGTCCGCGTTGGCATCCCTGCTTCCCAGGAAGCCCACTGGCTAGTTTCAACTTCTCTTTTCTACCCTCCCTCTCTTATAACAAGGATGGGGCTCTGGGCTTTCCCCACACTAGGTACATGCTAGGATGGGCCCGGGGCTTTGCACACACTAGGCCCACGCGACCACACCCTTCTTTCCTGCTTTGTTGTTGGAGACAGCATTTAAAGATACGCAGGCTGGCCTTGAACTCTCTCTGCAGCCCAGGCAGCCCCTGACTTGTGATCCTCCCATGTCCGCCTCCCCGGGAGCTTGGATGACGAATGCGCCTTCGCCACTAGGCTCAGCTTGTTTTTCCTTTGGTGTGGAGCGCTGGGTGTGGAGTCCAGGGTGCCAGGCGTACATCAAGCTCCAACCCAGTTTCACACAATCTACTCAAGGGGACTGAGCAGACACCAGCAGAGGGATTTCAGCAGATGCCAGGGGCTTGCTTCTTCCTTCCAGCCTGCACTGCCCTCTTCCGAGTTCTCCCCTGGTGGGAGGATTCAGGCAGGACAACAGGGAGAACTTCCCCTGGGAGCACATGGTCAGATTCACTTGCCTGAGCTTTCCTGAGTCTTTTGTAACCCTGGCTGCTGTGACCCCAACCTCCAGATCTCTCAGGACCCTAGCCATGGGGTGCAGGGGGCCACGGGATACAGGGGGGGCACAGAGTTCGGGAGGGGCTAGAGTGGTCTACTCTGGAGAGGAGGGCTAGCTGTGTCAGCTGAATAGCAGATGCTGATGAGCTGTAGCAACAGAAGTAGGACCCCATGCAAGTATCTCAGCGGCCATCAGCGTCAGGGAGTTGGGGGCCTAGCTCCAAACAGACCAGACACAGACACTCAGAGAAATGAGAGGGGAAGGTGCCACCTGCATGGTGGTTCTGCATTGGTGTTTTGCCTGCATGTCTGTGAGGATACCTGTCAGTTACAGACAGTTATGAGTTGCTCTTTTGCTGGGAATTGAACCTGGGTCCTCTAGAAGAGCAGTCAGTGCTCTTCACGGCTGAGCTATCTCTCCGGCCCTGGTTTGGTTTGGTTTTTGAGACAGGGTCTCATGCACTTCTGGCTGGCCTGCAATCACAAACGCCTGCCGCTGGCCGGCCACCAAGCTAGCATCCCGTTGCTTTTCCCTCCAAGCCTGAGCTGCATCGCTCTGACCCAGAGGTAGGACAGTCTCTGGGGACTCAGGTACCAGTGCCACGTGTGGCCGCAGCTGGTTAGGGCCTGTGTGTCCCTTTGATTGGCAGTGGCCGTGGAGGGTGCCGCAAAGCTGTTGGGACTGGGCTGAAGCTAGGGTGGGGTGGGGTAGTACCGGGTCACACGGGCATGGTGACCGGTGCGTATGCTCAGGGTTGATGGCCCAAGATGAACACACCTGCTGTGGAGCAGACTGGGGTCTCTCTGTCTTGGTGCAGCGCCCTGGGCACACATGCTGGAGGAGAGGGGACTCTGGCAATCTCTAAGTTGGGAGGCTTGGTCCCTCCCTCCCTCCCTTCCATTCCCTCCTCTCCTCTCTCCCTCTCCCTGGGCTGCTGCTTTCCTCTCTGGCTGCCTCTCCAAGGAGATGAGGAGCTGACAGGACACCTTCCCTGGGCGCATGAGCAGCGTCGATGCCTTGCAAGCAGGAGATGCTTGTTAGTTTGTTAACGCTGTTCCTCGGGCCCACGCCAGGGCTGTCCAGCTTTCCAGTCCCCACTTCAGAAGGAGGGTGACTGCTCCTTCCCCTCATGTCCACCTCCCCCTTTCCAGGAAGCCAATTAGTTGAGTCTTCATTAGAAGTGAAAATGTAGACAAAAGCCTACAGCCCCAATCTGACAGCTAGTGAGAAGCAGCGGGGCCAGCGTAGACGGTGCTGCGCACAGTCTCGGCTCACCCGTGGCCCCAGGGCCGTGCGCAGGGCACAGCTTGAGCACCTGTCTGTGATGAGCTTTTTGTTGTTGTTTTTGACGCCTGACCTCCTCAAGGTCATATGTGTCATTGTCAGAGCTGGGTCTGGGCGGAGCTCTTAGCGGCAGAGTCAGTGAGTTTTGGTAATGCCACAGCTTTGCCTGCTGTGTGTGGGAGGGAGGAACATGGGCCAGAGGGAGAGCTGCGTGCCTGAGATTCTGATTTGTGGCTCATTTAGAAATGGGAGATTATGGCTGAATATGCACTAGAGTTGTGGTGAGGTAATCTTAAATTCCATATGTGCACCCCTCCCGGGCTGGGCTGGGCTGGTGAGCTGGGGTCAGGCTAGGCTGTGACCCCGAGCTTGTGTCTTTGGGCCTGGGTGCTGCTGTGTTGTGTGCTTTGAATGAATTTGTTAGCTCTCTCATGCCCTGAGAGTTGCTTTCTTGGGAGTGTCACAGTAGAATGAAGATGTCCTTGTCCCTCAAGGCCCAGCATATTTGGGCTCTGCCTCTTCTGTCTTGGCCCCTGACCTCTGCCTCAGTTTCCCTTCAGTGAAAGACATTTGGAAAATAACAGCGCCTTGGTGTTTTTTGGACACTGATGGGATCCGTAGAAGAGCGTCCTTACAGGGCCTTTATTCCTCCCTGTCTAGGAGGTAGGAACTGAGTGGGGTCACACAGGCCAGGGTTGTTGAGCCCCACGTGCTGGGCTAGGTGAACCAGTAGGCTCCGGTGAGAGCCAGGCCTACAGAATGGATGTAGCACCCTGTCAGGCTCAGTGTGGCTGCCTCTTCCCAGACCCTCAGTCCCCTCTGGTGGTAGTCAGTCTTGAGTATCCTCAACCTCTAGGCCTGTTCCCCTGTTCTAACCTCCCAGTGTGGATAGCATGGTACCTCATGGAAAAAAGCCTTCTTAGTGGAGGGTGGAGACAAGGGCCCCACCCTGAGGAGGCCCTTAGAGCCCTGAGGAGGCCCCTGTCACTTGGGGTAGATAAGTCCTGAATGTAGAGGAAGGCTGTGCCCTGCCCCTGGGGAATGCCCAGTTGGTAGCTGGAGTCGCAGGTGAGGCTGGGGGCTGTTTGGAATCGAGGAGGGCAAAGCTGTGCCAGACTGTTCTCACTCTGGGCTCATGACCGAGGACCGAGACAGCTAGCTGAGGTGGCTAAACCATCCTTTTTAGTGTCCCTTACCCAGGAAGCATACACCTTGGAAAGCAACAGAAACTCCCACAGGGAGCTGGGGAAGGCCCAGGCCCCACCCCACTGCTCTGTGTAGGCAGGTGAGTGAGCTCTCCCTCCCAGCCCTGAGGAGGTCCTTTAATTAGATTCCAACTCGTTTAACCAACTAAGTGGCCTTCGGTGGGTTTTAAATCTGCGCAAATTGGTTTGTGTTTTTCTGCCTGCGTAAGGTTGTGACTGGCAGGGCCCAGCACTGTCCTCTCCCCTCCGGGCTTCTGGTGTCTTCCACCTCTTGTTCCATCCAAGTCTGGGTGCCTAGCTTCCTAGGAAAGGACAAGGACACAAGGACCAGTCTCCTCCCTGTCCCCACCCCCAGAAGGGACCGCCATGGGGGGCTCAGCCTTCTTTCTTGGCCCTCATATTTCCGGCAGTCCCAGGAGGACAGTCTGGCCTGAAGCTCTCCGATGTGGCCCTGTAGACAACTGACCGGGACAGGGAAAGGGTGCCGACTACGTCAGCCTCTGACAGACTCTTGCTTTGCCCACCTGGTTTCCGTGCCCTTAGAGCCCAGGAAGTTGCATCTACTGAAGAGAAGTTAGACTCTGTGTGACCTCCTCTGTCTGTTACGGATCAAAGCTGGCCTTCCCTGGGGACCCAGAAATGATAGTTTGCTGTCACTTTGCTGCCTCTGGAAGTCAGCTTTGTTGTCTAGCCACCTCTAGCGTGTTTTCTGCTCCTTTTCCTCCCCAGTCTCCCTCTCATGGGATCCCTTCCTCCCTCCTCCTTGCCTTCCCTTTAGCCCGGATGAGGTTCTGTAAAGATCACCTGATTTCTAGAGCAGGCCTGGGTCGGCCAAGCATGGAGCATTTGGGGGTGCAGGTGTGGAGGTCCCTGTCTGGAAGCTGGGTGGGAACTCTTGTTTCAATCTTCTGTCAAGCTTTTGCTTCCCCATCACCCCCATCTCTGAGGCTCTTGTGAGAGTGACAGGGAGACTCAACAGGGCGCTGGGCATTAGCAGTTTAGGGGGATATTACACAGGAATGTTTACAGAAAGGCAATTGCCTGGAAAATGACTCTGGTGGCTGTGGTATGGGGCGGAAAAGCTGGTTCTAGAAAACAGACACAGATGGGCTTCTGCCTCAAGGACCCACAGACAGACAGCAGGGTGAGGGGCAGGGTGCCCATAGGCCACAGCACCGGCCTCTTCTGGGCGAGCAAGGGTGGGCCTGGCTCTCAGAACCTTGGCATTTAAGCAGCAGAGCTGGGCCTCTGACCTTTGTCCTCTGGCCTCTAGCTTCAAGCTCATCATGCTTTGAGACTGAAGCGGGTGCCAGCCAGATGAAGCCGGCAGGCGGCATTGACTGTGGCAGTGCCTCAGGGCCGCTCTAGGGTGACTTGGGCGCGTCTTGCTCTGGCTGTAGAGGGGACACCAGGAGTTCTGTTGCCTACACGTGTGTGTGTGTGTGTGTGTGTGTGTGTGTGTGTGTGTGCTTATGAGGAGGCTTCTGTGGAGTCTGAAGCAGGCCCTCTTCCTTTCTTGAAATCTCTGTCACCCTCCTCCACCTTTGCCTGACTGGTGGAGACAAGAATAGCTGTCCCACTGAGTATCCAGGGCTCCCCTTTCTGCTCTAGCTACATTCAGGCCCCCCCTTCTGTCAGGCTATGGGGTGAGCACACGTGTGTCAGCCCCTTCTCCGGAGACAGGGACCTTGGTGTCCATGAAAAAGGAGCTGGCTGTCTTGGAGGTTCTCAGAGTCCTTTCCTGTCACTTTCTGTCACTGCAGCTCTGATTCCCCCCTCCATTTTTCTCTCCTTTGTCCCCCCTCCCACATTCTCTTCTGAAGATGATGTCATGTTCCAGCGCTGCCCAGCGACAGGCGGGGGACAGAGTAGATGGTGACATCCAGGGTAAAGACACATGGTGGCCATGAGACTGAGGACTTTCTAAGATGGTGTCACTGAGATGCTGGGATCTTAACTCTTCTAATGAGCTACCGTTATTTCATGTAAGAGAATTCAGTGATGGGTAAAAATAAATCAGGCCCATAAATAACCTGGGGGATGGGGTTTGGAAGCGGCTGAACAAGTAACAGTGTTTCTATTGAAGCACCTGTTCATTTGTCACAGCCAGCCACTGGGGGGCGCCCACCGCTTCCCATCCCCCCAGCAGGGCCACCCTCCCCTCCCCCAAGGTCCAGGCAGAGCTGAGGTGACAGAGGTCCTCTCTGCTTCATTTTCATAGTCCCCCAGCATCAGCCCTATGGCCTCTACTTTCCCATTTCAGAATCTTGAGAGCCCCGTGTGGCAGGGCGTGCCTGGAATCCAGTCCTCTGAATCTGGGGCCAACCTGGGCTACACTGTGTGTTTAAGGCTAGTCTCTACTACATGTGGAAAAGCTGCCTCAAAATATCCAAAAGGGGCATCCCAGCCCTTCTTGCCCACCTGCTGGAGTTCCGTGCCTCTGCTCTCCTCCCCATGCCCGTGCTCCTCCCCATGCCCGTGTTCCTCCCCATGCCTAAGCTCCTCCCCATTCCTCAAGCTCCTCCCAGCCTAAACCCAGGCGAATCCCTGAGCACCACTGATTGAGTCACTGGGCCTAGAGCCTGCTGCCAGCCTACTGGAACCATCGATCACCCTGGCCTTTTCCCTTAAACTGCACAGTTCAGAGAAGGTCAGGGCAGCCTGAGAACTGCTGAGAGCCGGGGGTGGGGGTGGGGGCCGGATGAGGGGACAGACAGGGAACCAACATGCCCAGCCTGGTCATAGGCTCCGTTTCTCTCCTGTCTCTGGAGTGCAGGGTTTGGAGGTTAACGCCCTTGTTTTACAGATTAGACCCCTGACTCATCAGCAAAGGGCCTGCTTGGCTGAACGAATGAATAACTGGGATCCTGGAGGGGAGGAACCGGTTCAATCCAAGCGAGGGTGGTTTGGCTGAGGTCTAAACTCAGGTGCCCTGGCTCTAAAGGATTAAGGGTCTGGGACGCAGCCTAGCTGGCCGTGTGCTTGGCTAGTAGGCATGAAGAAGCCCTGGGCTCGATCCTCAGCACTGTTTAAGTCAGGCATGGTGGCATGGTCGCTCATTCCTGTCATCTCAGCACCCAAGTGAAGAGGATCGATGCTATCCTTTCCTGCATAGAGAATTTGAGACCAGTGATTGTAGGTGTGTGTGTGTGTGATAGAGAAATGGAAACAGAGAAAGTACGGGAGTGGCTACAAGAGATTCTTCCCTCTGCATCCCAGCCTTTCTTGCCCACCTGCTGGAGTTCCCTGCCTCTGCTCTCCTCCCCATCCCCGTGCCCCCAACTCCACCAGGCCCTGTGAGAAGACAAGAGATATGCATGTCCCAAGCAGGAAATCAGGATGCCTGGGTTTACCTCACCCTTTTTCTGATCAAAAACCTAGGGGTCTCCATAGCTCTTTAATTGCTTCTACAGCCTTTCCGATTCCAGCCCCTCCTCCTCTCTGCCCCTGCCAGAGTGCACCCCCTGAACCCCAGTATCCAGTACCTGGGCGTCTGATGGGTGCTCCCTGTCCCCCAGGAGGTAGTAAAAGTGCTAGTTCCTGTTCTCCTTGACACCCACACCTGTTCATCAGTCCCTTTCCAACTGTCACCAGGAGAGATTTAAGCCACTACAGACCTAAAGCACAGCGGTACTGGGCACTGAATCACTCACCCCACCCCTACCCCACCCCCTCTCCTGCCTCCACCACCCTGGGAGAGCTGGATAGTTCCCAGGGTTCTCCTGGTCATCTGCTGTGCGCTAGTTCACTGTCTGCCCCATACCAGAAATGTCGATATTCTCCCAGGAATGGGGAAGGAGGGCTGATGTGGGGTGCAGGGGTGAAGGAAGAGATCTTTGGGGGGTGGTAAGGAGGGAGGGGGTGAGGTAATGCATTCATATGCGTTAAGAGTCCTGTGGGACAGAGCAGGCTAGCAGGAGTCCACGTGATCTCCACCAAGAGTTAGGTCTAGCAAGAAGGACAGACAAGGGCTGGAGAGATGGCTCAGCGGTTAAGAGCACTGACTGCTCTTCCCAAGGTCCTGAGTTCAAATCCCAGCAACCACATGGTGGCTCACAGCCATCCATAATGCATCCATAATTAAATCTGATGCCCTCTTCTGGTGTGTCTGAGGACAACTACAGTGTACTTACATATAGCAATAAATAAATAAAATCTTTAAAAAAAAAAAAAAGGACAGACAAAACACACCTGGTATGGAAGGCGGGAGGAGGCCGGGGCCCTTAGCCCTGGGGATCTCCTGCTCCCCATCCTCAGTGGGGTACCGCCCTGTAGTGTCATGGAGGAGGATGGAGTCCACTGTGTCACACATGCCTCCGTCCCTGGCCGCCCTGCCCTGCCACAGGCTGCTCTTGGGGTAGACTGTCAGGAAGATGGCCCTGTGTTCCTAATCCCAGCACTTGGGAGGCAGAGGCAGGCGGACTTCAGTGTCCGAAGCCAGCCTGGTCTACAGAGTGAGTTCCAGGACAGCCAGGGCTGCACAGAGAAACCCTGCCTCTGAGGATTAATGTCTGTAAAGCCGGCCATTTGCCCTCGTCCCTCTGATTTGTTCTGATTCTTATGAAAATAAAGGTGGAATCAATAAAATATAAAACACTCCTGTAAAATCCAGCCCTTGAGGAACCACCGAGGCAGGAGGATCAGAACCAGCCTGAACTATATATCGCAAGCTACAACATAGTTCAGTAAATTACACAGCCTTTTCTTCACTAAGTCATCAATTTGTTCACTTCTGCAGCCCCCTGCACCCCCAAGTCCCACCCTCACACAGCCCCTCCCCATCCCCCATCCCCTTCTCCTCTGAGAAGAGGGCACCTCCCATGTCACCCCACCCTGGCACATCAAGTCACCACAGGGCATCCTTTCCCATTGAGGCCAGACAAGGTGTCTCCGTTAGGGGAACAGGATCCACAGTCAGGCAACAGGCTCAGGGCCAGCCCCCTCCAGTTGTTCGAGGACTCACAGGAAGACCGAGATGCACACCACCATCTATGCGAGGGGGCCTAGGTCCACCCCATACTTACTTTTTGATAAATTATGTATCAAAATTACACACAGAGAGATATAGACATAGGAATAGATATAGATAATGTGTTCAGATTCATCACTGTGCATCCACCTCACTGGGGAGACTCACAAAGGTAACTGTGGTGAAAGGGACAGAGGGCACCTAGGAGGTCTCAGGTGGTGACTCAGGCCCCAAGTGCTGTAGGGAGACCAGTGTGCAAACAAGGAAGCCTCCATGGTGTGTTGCGCACTCAGTGGTCACTCCGTCCAGTGCACAGCATCATCTGCCCAGGCCGGTATAGCAGTGCAAACCCAGCACATATCGGGGTAATCACACCAGGGCACTGCTACTTGTAGCTTTAGACTTGTCACTGGGTTTCTGAAGTTTGGCAGCCATGTCTGAAATGGGGACCACAATAACACCTGCCAGATGGGAGTGCGGAGGGCTGTGGCAATGGTGGAAGACCCTTGCAGCCAATGACTGAAGTTCTTACAGGCACTGTTGGGTTTTTTTTAGGGGGGGGTAATGAGAAATGCTGGGTTCTCTGGGGCTATGAGCCCCAGATGTGCGTGCCTGGGTCATAGCCTGGAAGAGTGCGCTGTGTGTGTCAGGGTGGTTCGGAACAATGAGTATGGAGAATCCATGTGTATTGTTGGTGGCAGCGGCTCCTCTCCAGTGTCACTGGTGGGTTGATTCTGTGTGTCTCTCTCTGTGCCTCTGTGTGTGTGTGCGCGCGCACACACACACACACACACACACACACACACACCCATGAACATGCGGAGGTAGCTAGTCTTGAAATGTGGCTCCGTCTCTTTTTCTCCCCCTGTGGTGAGCGTGGCCCAGTTGGCCCAGCGGCAGGTCTGGTGAGCAGTTGTGTGGAGGGAAGAGGGCTCTCATGAGCCTGGCCAAGTCCCAGGATTCCCAGCCATGTCTCCTTTTGCCCGTCTGTCCTTCTAGGAGCTGCGCAGTGGGACAATGCTGCTGTGGGTGCAAGCCTGGCTTGTGGGGCTTGATGCTCTAGTCCTAGCTAGACCATGCTTAGGGGTTGCTATTCTGTGGGGGGGGGGGGCTTGGGTGGGATGTGTGGAGAGTCCTGTCTCTCAACAGGGTGACCTGGGGGGGGGGGCAAGCAACTCTATCTCGTGTCCAGAAATATGGCTAAATACACCCAGGAGGGCCGGCCTGCCTTAGGGGTAAAGCAAGGGTCTCCCCTAAAACGGGGAAAGCAAGGTTAGGCAGGGGAAGGCTGGGAGCTGAAACGGGCGCCTGAGGAGACTTGGGAGGGGGATGAAGGATTTGTATGAGACCTGAGCCCCCGGCCTCCCCTGCCCCACTTCTGTTCTGTCGTTGTCCCCTGTGCAGTCACTTGTGGGTCTTGTGTTGTGAGATCTTGAAAGATGGGGGGAGGGGGAGGGGAAGGGAGGGGAGGGGAGGGGAGGGAGGGAGGGAAGAATCCACCTGTTTTGTCTGCCAGCTTTCTCCTGTAAGTTTCTCCCTGTCCATCTTTCACTGTCCTCTCTGTGCCAGCCTCTGCTGTCTGTCCATCTGTTTGTCTCTTGGGCGGGGGGTGGGGGGGCACCTCTCTGTCCCAGACTCTGGGCCTCCATTCATCCCTGGGAAGAAGCCCTGTGACTGACCTTTGCCCTCACCCCACCCCTGCCCATGATTCCTCAGTCCCTCTCCTAGATAGGCCCCCACCCCACCCCGCCCCCGCTGAAGGATAAGGTCCCGAATGTACAGGTCTGAGGAAGGTGCTCAGGGCTCCAGCCTCTCCTTAGAGAGTGTCCTAGAGACCGAGGATAATTAGAGAGGTGACCTGGACATCTCCAGGACTCCTTACTCTCCTGTCCTGACAGCATCCCCTGCCTGCTCCAAAGCAAACTGAAGAGCCAGCTCATGCAGGACCTGCTCATCCCCTCACCTCAACTTAAAATTCCACGTTCACCTCATATACCCTCCTGCCCACCGCCCCCCCCCCCCCGCCTCCCTACCCCATCAGGCCCCGCCCTGCCCCACAGGGACCCTTGTGGGCGATGAGCAGCTCTTTGGCATGGCGCCTTGGTGACCCCAGACCCTCTCCCCTCTCGCAGATCCGGAGCGGAGCAGCCCCCCCATGCTGTCTGCCGACGATGCCGAGTACCCTCGGGAGTATCGGACCCTGGGGGGTGGGGGCGGAGGGGGCAGCGGGGGCCGGCGCTTCTCCAACGTGGGGCTGGTGCACACCTCGGAGCGCCGGCACACGGTGATCGCTGCCCAGAGCCTGGAGGCCCTCAGCGGGCTCCAGAAGGCAGATGCTGACCGAAAGCGAGATGCGTTCATGGACCACCTGAAGAGCAAGTACCCTCAGCATGCCCTGGCCCTGCGAGGCCAGCAGGACAGGATGCGAGAGCAGGTGAGTGTGACCAGGGCCGGGGTGGGGGCGGGGTCTGTAGGGATCCGGATCTGGGGCAGACCTGGGCGCCCGGTTGGGGAGTTTGTCTCCAGGGCCCTCTGGTCTTTTCTGGAGCCTAGGGGAGAAAGCCCTGAGTGGGGCTCAGTCTCCAGGTCTCTGCGGTCTGCTTGTCACCTTAGAGCGTGGGTTTGGACAGAATCTGGGAGGAAGGGCTGGAAGGTATGCTTCAGAGGCCAAAGGAATGATTGAGAAGAAGGCATGGGAGGGAAGCTTCGGGCACCGAAGACCCCGTGGCAGAGCTGAAATGCTTGATTGTGGCACCTCTCTCAGACCAGACTGGGAGGTTTAGAAGGCTGCAGCTAACCTGCCCCCAGTCCTAGGGTGAATAAGGCCCAGAAGTGGAGCCACCACCTCCTTAAGTAACTCAGGCTGGCTGTGTTACTCAGCCTGGAATCTTCTGAGTTCCTTGGCTCTCTCCTGCCCTCTGTAAGGCTTACGGAGGGGAGGGGCTGGGTGGGGCCTCTGCCTTTGGCCCAGGATCTACATGGGGTAGGGGCCTTGCTCCTCAGCCTCCCCCAGCCTGGATTCCTTAATGTCCCTCTCCACCCAAGCACCAGCTTTTTCTCAGGACTAGAATTCTGTGTCTAGCCCTGCATTGGCAAGGAGGGGGGTGGTTAGCCCCACATTTGCAAGGGGGGCCACTGTAGCTGCTGTGGTCCAGCTCTGGAATTTCAAGCCTCGTCCCTTCTGGGAGAAGGTGGACAGTGTCTACCTATTAGTGTTCCTTCAGTCACACTGAGGAGTGTTGGGTCACAGCTCCTTTTCTAAGTGCCACACTCAGAGTGACTGGGCATCAGGGGAGGGACATTTCCCCCTCATTGCAGAGATTGAGGACACGCTGCAGTGTCTGGGACCCTGCTTGCCCCCCAGACATCCTTTCTAGGTTTGTCTGGCTTTTGCATTTTCCCAGCTCCAGAGTCCCTCTGGGAACAGGGTCCAAGTTGGTAAGACTCAGAAGGGGCTCTAGACTCAGGTAGAGCCTGACCTCCTTAGCTGGGGTTGGGGGTGGGGAATTAAACATTGTATGAGCACTGTTCCAAAGGGTACCCAGCCTGGCATGGGGCACTTATGTAGGAAGGAGGAGGCCGGTCAATATGTCCTGGTCCATTGGGAGGGGGGTTAGGATCAGAAATACCAATTGCACAGGCCTGATGGGAAGGCTTCCTGGAGGAGGTGGTCCTTATATGAGGACTAGCAGGGTGAAAGGGTTTGGACAGAAGAAGAAAATGCTATATCTGCAGGTACTGGCCAAGCAACATGGGCTTGAGTGGACTTGGGATATGACACAAAAGTCCCTGTGATTGGAACAGAGCCTGGGGGTAGGGGGAAAGGTTTGCAGTGGAACAGGAGGAGTCAGACTGATGAAGTGGGGTGAGCCAGTAGAGGCCGTGAGGGTTGTATTTATTATAAACAGTAAGTTGAAGCTGGGAGGAGACTGAGTAAAGGCAGGGGAAGGAGAAGAGGAAGGAAAGGGGTGGGAGGGGAGACTGAGCAGGGGCTGTTGGTTGTCTGGATCTGTAGGGGGCGCTGTGGGCACGGAAGACTTAGCTAAAGACTGGGGGTGAAGCTCCTTGGGTGCAGAGCGTTGGCCTGGTATGCCAGAGGCTGTGGGTTTGGTTCCCAGCACCGCACAAACTGGCGGCAGTGTAGCATGCCTGCAATCCCATTACTCTGGGGGAGGGCTGTGGGGAGGGGCACGATAATCAGAAGTTCAAGGCCATCCTCAACTACCAACCTGGGCTACATGAGACCTACTCGAGAACTAAAAAGAAACTCTTACAGGGCGGTGGTAGTGCATACCTTTAATCCCAGCACTTTGGAGGCAGAGGCAGGCAGATTTCTGAGTTCAAGGCTAGCTTGGTCTACAGAGTGAGTTCCAGGACAGCTGGGGCTACACAGAGAAACCCTGTCTCAAAAAAAAAAAAAAAAAAAAAAAAAAAGGAAAGAAAGAAAGAAACTCTTGACTGACAGGGAGATGTCAGTCCCTGGGAAAGACACAGAAATGGGTGAAAGTCGCAGGGGTGGGGTGAGAAGCTGGGAAGGACCTTTCCAGGATGCCAAATGGATACCTTATATACATTTTTGGACTCCAGGGGGGCGTGGCTTCAGGAGACCCAGGAGCAATCCAGTTAGCGCAGAGGTGAGAGTGGGCCATGAAAGCGGAATATACGATGGTCAGAGGAGCTGTGGGGCCGTGGGTGCCTACACTGCAGACACCTAGGTGTTCTCTGGGCAGAGGTCAGAAGAAGCCGTGGCCAGTTTCAGTGGTTTGGAGACCAGGTATAGAGAGGATCTGGACACCCTGGTTACACAGATGTCTGGGAGGTTTAGCAGAAAAAAAAAAAAGATGAGAGCACCCGGTGGCCTCTCCAAAGGGCACCCAGCCTGGCATGGGGCACTTGTGTAGGGAGGAGGAGGCCGGTGAACACTCAGCAAGTAGTTCTCGAACGCTTCTGAACTGAATGGGAGCTCAGGCTCGCTCGGGTTCGTCCCTTTCCTCTGTCCGGCCGCATCCGCTCCTTAAGAAGCTCCGTGGTAGGACCCAGGGCCCGTCCCGTTGGGCGGAGTACCCAAGCATGGAGCGGCACAGCGTGAAGCCAGCCGGGAGGACGTGTGGAGCAGGAATGGTTGGTTGGCAGAGAGGACTCTGGGACCAGAGGCCAGGGGCATGAGGGAACAGCGTTGGAGGAGTGGAGTCTGGTGGCCTTGGGTAGGAGCCAGGGTTACAGAGATGGCAGAGACTGCAGGAGTAGGGTGGGGTCACTCCTGTCAGTGATCCCATCGCTGTGAGGTCTGAGGTACCCTGTTTAGGAAGGAGAGGAGGCAGCTGGGAACTCAGGATTCTCTCCCGGTGGGGAAAGCCGTGTGCTGTCTGACATGCAGAGAAACTTGGGGCCCTAGTTAAGAGTACTAGCCAGCTACTGTGGAGGCCCCACCATGACTCTGGCTCTCTTCCTTGTGCCAGAGCTTGCCCTGGGAACATCTATCCCTGCCCGGTTTCCTCCCCAGCGGCTCCCGCCCGCTCCCCCTAATGGGGTGTCCCTTGCTTCACACACACAGGTCGGCGGCTGGACCGTGGACCCTGTGTGCCTCCTCAGCTCCCTCTGTTCCCACCTCCACGGCGACTCCACCCCCTCAGGGGCTGGCCAGCCTGCCCAGGTGAGCCACCCATCCGCCCCAAAATCCATGGTGGAGCTTGGCTTTGGGGAGGCCCGTTTTTTGTAAGGGAGGGATATTGAGAATTTTTTTATTTTCCACCCCTTCTATTTTATGTACAAACCCTCCACTTTCAAGAAAACTCCACACCCTGTATTCACATCTCCTTGATTGAGTCCTTACGATTGCCTCCCCAAATCTAGCTGGAACCTTTTGAAGGATAGTTACGCTTTTCAAACCACCCAAACAACAAATAAATAGTTATTTCTCTCTTTGAAACAAGAGGGCCTTGTCTTGCTCCTTGGGCTCCCAGGTTTTGTTCTGTCTTATGTCCCAGTCTTGGTTCTGAGTGGAGCCTGCCTTCCCCCATCCGACCACCAGGAAGTTCTGTGTGGTGTCTTTCTCTCTCCCTTCTTGCCATTTTTGAAAAGCTAAGACATCGAGCCGAGCTGTTGCTTCTGATACTGTTTCCCGGTTCCTCCTTGAGCCTCACTTTCCCTGATAGGAGGATATATTTCAGCGTGTGCTCCCAGCTCAGGCCTGCACACTGCCAGGGGAGAGATAGCAGGCATGGGAGGACCAGGAGTCCTAGCTAGACCTGGAGCCAGGGAGTTTTGGACTTGATGGCTACCGTAGTAGGTAGGAGAAAGGCAGTGGCTGCCAGCTCTTTGAGTGGAAGAGGTCCAGTTTTTCACTCCAGTGTGACAAGGCTGGACTTTCCCAGGGGTAATAAAAGGATATTGTGACCAGCTAGGATGTGATGAGTCTCCAGAGTCGGGCGCCTGAGCTGAGAGGAACCTGTCTAGTTACAGCATGACAAGCTGGGTCTCATTTTCAGGGCACAGAGCCGATTCCTCACTGGCTCTCAACCCCATTTTGGCTGAACTTGGGGAACAGGGACAGGGACGTGTCATGTCTGTTCCTAAGGTTGGATGGCAGGTGGGAGAGAGTTGTTGTGAGTGGCCACCTGTGTGGTGGAGACCACAGGCTGACAGCAGGGTTGGGACAATCATAGGGACGGACAGAAGACAGGCACATGATGGACAGGCGAGTCCCTGGTGCCTCAGGTCCCTTAGATGGAGTGTTGGGAGCAGGATTTGAGGCTTTGGAACCTCAGAGGCAGGCATGAGGCTGGACTCTTGTGGGCTCAATCGTGTCCTGTGATGCAGTGATGGTCTGTCTGTCTGGAATTATACTCTGATGGAGGAAGGAGAGTTTGGGGGGGGGCGCTTTGCCCCAGAGCTTAATAGTAAACCCAGGATCTTGTCACCTCTTGGTACAGCTTATCATATTCCTCTCCACCAGGACTAAGTCTGAGGTTCATTTTTGTAAAGCCAAGGCACAGAGATAGGCGGCCAAGGACCAGAATCACACAGCAAGGCATGATCAGAGGCCAACAAGGAAACTTAGGCATCCTAGGCCTCCCAGACTCTGTCGGGGATTAAGTCGTGGAAGGATTAAAGGGGCAAAGAGGCGCTGCTGAGAGGCGGTTAAGGGCCCGGAAGGTGGTGGTAACTAAGACCTTTGGAGATGGGGGCAGTGAGGAGGAGGATCCTGGGAAGGGACCGGAGGTTAGACCAAGCCGCAGCCCCTCCCCTCCCCCCGCGCTTCCACTAGGCTGTCTAACCTCCCTCCCTCCTGCTGCAACCCGAGTCCCGGGCGGCGGGCCGGCGTATCGGGTGACCGCGGCGACGCAGCCACCAGCCTCCTCTGCTCTTCGGCGGGGCTGCGCCGGCGGGGCCGCGCCGCGGGAGGGGGCCGAGAGGGGATGCGCACGGCGGCGCAACGCGCCGCGCCAGGTGGAGTCGCGGTTACCGGGGCGACCAGGGCCCGGGCCGGCTCGGTGGCGGCGGCAGCTCTCGCACTGCAGCAAAGGGCACCGGCGGCTGCGGAGGCGGCCGGGGGAGGGGAGAGCCCGCGCGGGTGGGAGTAGCGGGCCGTTCTCCCTCCCCCGCCCGACGCGGGACCCGGCCTGGAGCGTGCACCTGTGGCCGCAGGTAAGGACGAGTGGCTGTGGGGTTCCGCGGGAGGCGGGGACCTGGAGATCGGGTCCCGCGGCTCTGAGGAACAGTCTAGGGGTGCGGGGCGCGTGACCGCAGCGGGTTCCCGATCGCGGAGAAACGCCCCCTCCCTTTCCTCACCGCAGCAGGTGCCTTCCACGTGTGTCGGCCCCCACCCCCAAATGCGGCAGGGGCCCCCTCCCCCAACCTCAGAAAGTCATGACCTTCCCGGGGTGCGCCCCGGGCCCCAGGCGCCGCGCGGCTCCTGCAGTGCACCCCCTCCCCGCACACTCAGCCTCCGCAGGGCTCGGAGCTGCGGGTGTCGCTGCAAACCCCTGGGGGAGGGCCGTGCGCGGCGTGGCGGTGACAGGCTGGCGGACACAGGGCTTGTGGTGTAGCCCTAGGCTGGGAGCGGGCGTTTACCTGGATTCGGGTTCACGCGAGTCGGGAAGTGGGTGTGTGCGCCAGTCTAGGGATGAAGGAAGGGGGTGCGACTCGTGGGCTGCTTTCCTCTCTGGAGGACGCTCCCTGGGGGCCCGAGGTCAAGAAGGGGTCATGGGGACACAGCCTAGCCCGGGACCTCTGCCCAGGGGAAGGGTTGTGGTAAGGTCCGGATGGGGATCAGTCCTGCATCTCCAAAGCTGGAGTGGGTGGAGGAGAGGCTACCTCAAGACTAAGTACTGGAAAGGAGTGATAGGGGTTAACTGCTCAGCTAGGGAGGGAAAAAGCTGTTTCCTCCAATGTGTGTGTGTGTGTGTGTGTGTGTGTGTGTGTGTGTGTGTGTAGGGGGCTGGTTAGCTTACTTCCTCGGCTTCCTGGGGGAAGTCTTCTCCCTCATGGCTGAAAGCTTGGTCCTGAGAAATGGTTGGTTCTCATTTTGCCCCAGCTCCTGCAAGTCTGCCTTATAGCAGAGGGTTCTGCCAGTCTCTCCTGTTCACCTCTTTTCTTTTGTACTCCCTCAGGCCTGGGGAGGCTATCTCTGCTTTGCTGAGGTTTTGTTGGGACCCAGATCTCTCCTGTCCCTGCCTTTATAATTTATTTATCTATTTTTGAGACAGGGTCTATTATGTAGGTCTGGCTGTTCTGCCTTGAACTCACAGAGATCCACCTGCCTCTGCCTCCCAAGTGCTGGGGTTAAAGGTGTGCACCACCACACTAAACTCCCTGTTATTCAGGCTTAGACCTGTGGCAGTCTCAGGAAAAAGGCTCAGAGCAGCAGGGCCCAGAAATGGAGGGAGTGGGGCCAGGCCTAGTATTTAGCACTACCTCCTCCCTGCTGGCCTTGCCTGGTTTGCCTGGTTGGCATTTATTCATTGCCATGGATTTGTTGAGGACATTGCTAACATAGCAACTATGTGCAGGGCACAGGCTGAAGAACCTACAACCAGGAAGGGGGCAAGGGGAAGGAGGGGACCAGAGGTGTCCCATCGCACATTGGAGGAGCCTCTGTTCCCTATCAGCAGGGCTGGTCCCTCGAGTTCACTCCTGAAAGGGTGGATGTTGTGGCCCATCTCCCTGGGGGCTTCTCCCCATACAGTTTTCCCCTCCAAGGACAGTGAGTTGCTTGGAGACCATGTAGTACCTGGTTCCTGTTGCGGCCAGCTGAAAGGGTTTGAAGGGAGGACCAAGGAAGGAGGCGGGGCTCCCTCGAGGAAGCCCTGGCACTCAGAACTGCAAAGTCCTATGGTTGGACGACGTGTCACCTGTCCATCTAAGTCCCCCAAACATAAGCATGGCTCTTCTTCCATCTGTATGCTTCCCAGAGCTAGGACGGCTCTTTCCCAGACACTGATGCCACCCTGTTCTTCCAGTGGGGCTGTTTGTGACCCAAGCCTTGCAGGTCCTGACCGGTGGTGTGTACAGGCTTGGAACCCGCAGTGAGGCACACACAGTCTGTGTGGCCAGAGGCACATCTTGCCTGCTCATCTAGGAGCACCAGTTGAGTCCCAGTCACCTGTCCCAGATATCCTGAGTCCCTGTGCTGAGACTGATGGCAGGATTAGGGAGGGGACAGCTTTTATCTTTTTTTTTTTTTTATTATTCAGGAAATCAACTCCCAGACACATGAGAATAGGACCATCGTAGCCATTGGATACTGGTCACAGGTGACACAAATGTCCTGACCTATTAGAGGGGAGCAGAGAAAGGACATTCCCTTTGAATCTGAATATATTTCATATAGTGCTCTAATGAAAAAATGAACATTAAGTAGATGTGTGTATGGGGGAAGGTGTGTCTTGCTATGGTGCATGCGTGGGGCAGTGTGCGGGAGTTGGTTCTTTCATTCCACCATGTGGGATCCGGGGAATCGAACTCAGATCATCAGGCTTGGCAGTGAGCACCTTTACTCACTGAGCAGTGTGCTGGTCCTTGTATCTTATTTTGTGTATATTTCTGTAGCTAGTGTGTGTGTGTGTGTGTGTGTGTGTATGTGTGTGTGTATGTGTATGTGTGTGTGTGTACGTGTGTGTGTGTGTGTGTGTGTGAATGAGAGTCTCTGCCTCTATGGCTCTGTGATGTGCTGAGGGTGGGTGTGACTGCTCTAGCGAGGGTCCTCCGAGGTACGCGTAGGTCTGAATCGGGTGGTCTCCGTGTGGACGTCTCCAAGTTGCTGCGTGTTCCCAGGGCCATCTCTCGTGGCTTCTCTTCGTGCTGTGCGCCTTAGTGGGTGTGTTTGTTGTTCTGGACGTGTTTGTGACATCCTTGTCTACCCAAGGATGTGTCTGTGTCTGCCAGCTTACTTCAGGAACCACATGCATATCGCAGGGAGCTGTGGGGGGCTCCCATGCCCACCGTGGGGTGTATGGGGAGCAGGCGGCTTTCTCTGCAGAGTCGTCCATCACTCCTGGTCGCAGACATCACTTTCCACATAAACCTTTCCGAGTCCCCAGCCTGGCTCTGCTGTCTCTACTTTATATGCTTCCTTTTTCTAGCCAAGGTCACAGACGCTGTGGCTCGAGTCTTTAAGCCACATTGTCCCTTCCTGTGATACCTGAAGGCATCCCCTGGCACGATTCTACTCCAGCCCCAGACTATCATCATCCCCACCCCAAAGAGCTGTCAGTATAACGTCCACCCAGCAGTTGCCATCCTCACCTCCTCCCAAGTTCCTCCCTGCCCCTAAAGCATCCCAGGGGCACAGGGCACAGCAGCATGTGTCTTCCCAGCGGGAACCCTCGAGGTCCCTCTCCTCTGTCAGTGGCTCTGAGGCCAGGGGAATCTTGTCTGCCTGTGCCAGGCACCCTGGGGCCAGGCCATCTGCTGCCTCTGTCCTGCTGAGGCTGGCACCGGTCAGCAGGGTACCCTCAGCTTTGCCAAGAGCCAGCCCGCCCTCGGGGCTGTCCTTCCCTTGTTGCGGCCATCTGGAAGGGCCTTCTGGTCTCTAGGGAGGGCAGGATGACTCTGGGTCACTAAGAGCTAAGAGAAGCCTCCACCCCCTCAAACTCTTCTCTGCCACCTCTGTAGCTCCAGGTGCTGCCCAAGCTCCCCACCCACTGACAAGTGCCAGAGGTCACTGGCCTTGGTCCACTTTTCTCCACGATCCTTGCACATCCTGGCACATGGGCCTGCCTACCCTGGCCTCGGTCCCAGCCACCATCTACTCCCTGCCCTCAGCCCTACTGGGGTCCTTATTCACATCATGACGGTTCATCCCTGTGTTTTCTGTACTTTGATCTGTCCATGTATCTCCCATCAGAGGCTGTCTAGCATCTAGCGACAACCTTTGACCCCTTCGCTCCCTTCTGCTTCTTCCCAGCCCCTCCCCCCTGCTCCAGGGTACTTACTTAATCTGGTCTGCTCAGCACACCTGTGTTCCCAGTCTCCAGCTCTTCCCTTTCCCAACTGTGAGCTGGAACACCATCTTTTCTGGGACACTTTACCCTGGTCTCCCACAAGGAGTACCATCTCTCTGGTCCCGCCGCTCAGATTTATCCGCCCTCCCCTCAAACCTTTCGACTTGTGGTCATCCATACCTTTTCTCACCTGTAGCCAGCTCTCTCTGAAGTTAATTGCTATGGAAAGACACTGAAAACATCTGGAGCATTCTATCCTGCTCCCTCACCAGCAGATCTGGAACCTGCCCGTCCTTGGTGACCCAGAAGGTTCCAGCCTCAGGGGAGAACTGAGAGGCACAGGCATTGCCTGCTGTTCATTTCCCAGAGGGTGGAGGCCCGTGTCCCAGGGTTGAGTCCCGAGAGTCTCTGACCCGTCGTCCCTGTCCCTCTTCCCTGGCAGCCCCTTATAACCATCTCTTCTCTTGTTTCCATCAGCAACCAAACTACTGGAGTTTCAAGGTCAGTGCGCGATGCTTCTGCCTCTGTGACAACTGCATGTCCTGCCCTCCCCCACCCCCACCCCGCCTTGCACATGCTTCTCATTGGGGTGTGCGACTGCACGGGCCCCCTCCTCTGCGGGCGGTGGGCCTGGGGCTGCCGGTTATGGCTGCTGCTTGGGGGGTGGGGAGAGAGTGGGCTTGTCTGCCGGGGGCTTGTGGATCTAGAGTGGGAATCTTGCCACTTCACCAAGCAGAGGCTTGGCCTAGAGATGGGGATACTCAGGTCCACAGCACTCCCAGCCTACTGGGGTGTTTTAGAATAAGAAAGGTTCCTGACATTTCTCAGCCTGAAGTCTGCTGACAGAGGCAGGGACCTGAAGTCACAAGTTCCTTGCGGCCAGTTGCTCCTCCATGGGAGGCCTCAGGGCTGCCTTCCTTGTTCCCTACCATGGTCAGGACCAGGCAACGCTCTGTACCCTTAAATGTGTTCCCCTTGGGGGCCAGGCTTGGGGAGTGGGTGACTTCCTACTTCCTCTGGACAGTTTGTATTATTGAGACCTGGAGTGGTATCTTGCCACTCCCAGGATACCATGGTGCCCCTGGGGGAGCACCCTCATGGGAGCATCCTCATGGGAGACCCCTCAGGCACTCTATCTTCCTTGGCCCACACACCCAGAACTGGGAGAGACAAGTTCTACTGTGGCTTATTGTCTGGGATCTGTGGTCCCTGGAGCCTCCGACATTATGAAAGAATAGTAGGCTATCACCCAGACTTGCCAGGCGTCCTGTGTGTAAGCAATCATTTTCCCTCTGAAAGAAACCTTTGAATCAGTGTATCTATCATGGGCTCCTGTATCTGCCTGTCACGCCACTTCTCTGGAAGTACCAGGAGAGAGGAGAGGGTGTGGGCTTGAGGGTCTGATAGCCTGGTAGTGAATTCTAACCCGATTCTAATTAGCTTTAAGATCCCGGCAGTAATTTATACTCCTATGGGGCCTTGTTTTCTCCTTTGGAAAATGGACAGCATCTTTATCATAGAGGCCACAGAGTGGGGATCGAACCCAGGACCTTGAGCCTGCGTTCTATCACCAAGCGTCGTCCCCACTAACTCTTTTGGGGGGGACTGTTCTTGTTTGTTTGTTGTTTAGTTTTTGAGCCTGGAAGAGACTAGGTAGGCCAAGCTGGCCTCCAGCTCACAAAGAGTCACCTGCCTCTGCCTCCCAAGTGCTAGGATTAATGGTGTGTGCCACCACACCCAGCACCCCAACCCCTTCTTCACCTTTTATTTTGAGACAGGTCTCACTAAACTGTCCAGGTTGGTCTCAAACTACCTCTGTAGCTCAGTCAGGCCTTGGATTTGTGATCCTCCTGCCTCAGTTTCCCAAATTGCTGAATTACAGGTGTGTGCCATCACGGCTTTCTCAGGGTTGTCACAAGATGGAAGGAGAGCAGTGCATGTTGGGGCAGTATGTTCTGTTAGCGCGCCTCCCCGGGTAGTGACTTCAGTACTCACAGACGCTGACCTGATTCTAACCTCTGCAGGCTAGAGTTGCTTTAGGGTCTCATGAGAAGTCTTGCACCACAGGCTTCACTCACAGAGGTTCCTATTAAGGGTCTGTTGGTCCTGGACAGAGTCTGTGAAAGCTCCCCGGGACTTCTGCCCAAGTCTGTAGACAGCCTTTGGGCGCTCAGATCTTGGCTTTGACTGTCCTAGCCCTCGCTCCCTGTGCTTGGCCTGAGGCCAGATCTCATTAGCTCCTTGGTGGAGCAGGTCCAGCGACTGCAGCGCATGGCAGCCCCTTCCTATATTCAAGTTCTGTTTGAGTTCCTGTTCCCTTCTCTTGCCGGCTCCCTGAGCCAGCATGTCTAACGCCAGCAGGCCACGTGTTGCTGTCAGTGTGGGCCAACGCAAAATCATGAGCTTATCTAAAACATCGTAAGGTTTGCTTTGTGATTTTTGGTTGTTCGGTTCTCAAGTGTGAACTTGACATGTTGCCATGTCTGAAGTTAGACATGCCTGCTCATCAGATGTCTTCTTTTTCTCTCTGTGGTGAGGCCTGGGGAGCAGAGGGAAGTGTTATAGACTTTTCATCTCCTTAGGGTTTTCTATAAAAGTAGAAAGAATGGAGAGATGCCCAGGGGCTAGGGAGAAGGCCGGGGCAGGTATAGGAAGGGGCGTGGTTATTTTCTCCTAGATCTTGTTTTTGCCATCCCCAGGACACCTTCCTCTTATAGAGGGCTCATCTGTGCCCTCTGCTAACCCCATTTCCCCCACCTCCTACACCTTGCCCCACTGCCCCCCACTTTCTCCCACATCTCTCCACACCTCCCCCACATCTCCCCTCACCCCCACCTCCCCCACACCCTCTCCCACCTCTCCCCACTGCTCCCTACACCTCTCACCACACCTCCCCCACCTCCCTCATACTCCCTCCCACACCTACCCCTACTGCCCCCCCACTTCCCCTATTTCCCCCCACACCTCTCCCCACCTCCCCTCAACACTTTCCCCCCCACCTCCCCTCCCCCCACCTCCCCCCACACCCTCCCACACCTCTCCCCGCTGCTCCCTCCAATCTCCTCACACCTCCCCCCACACCTCCCTACACTTCCCCCATAGCCCCTTCCACACCTTCCCACACTCCCCCTCACTTCCCCATCTTCCCCTACTGCCCCTACTGCCCCACCTCCCCCCACCTTTCCCCATAGCCCCACACCTCCTCCCCACCTCCTCCATCTCCCCCCAAACCTCCCCTCCCCCTCATACCTTTCCCCATGCTCCCACACCTCCTTCCCACCTCCCCCACATCTCCTCCCACCCCCACCTTCCCATACCTTCCCACACCTCCCCTCTCCACCTCCCCCCACATCTCAGCCCAACCCCCCCACATCTTCCCACACCTCCCCTCCTCCTTTCCCCCCAATCTCCCCCTTCCACCCAGTGGCCACCCCTGTTCCTCATCTCACCAACTGCTTTCTTCTGTACCCCCTCATTGACCCCAGCCTGGCAACCACTGACCTTTCAGTTGCTTGGCAACTCCATGCCCACCAGCCTGGCCCAGACTCCCCCTCTATTGCATAAGCTCCCCTCTGGTGGCTTCTCTGGGGATGAAGGTGGGAGGATCCTTGTCACTGCTGGTCAGCCTAGAGTTGACACCTAAGCTCTGAAGTCTGGATATGAGATCTCCCGCGCAGACCCAGTTCATATACTGCCTCCTTCCTTGAAGGACCCATGCCCTCCCTGCTGATCAAGGTATTGTGCTTGAAGCCGGAAGCTCCTTGGTGACCACCCAAATCTGGTTTTCCGTGTCCCTTCCTAAGCTATCCAAACTGCTGTGAGGACATCTGGGCACACTGATTGTTGGAAGATCCTCTCTATTTCTGAGCATGCTAATTGTATTGGAACATTAAATTGACTTACTAGCAAGATGGAGATTAATTAGGGGATAATCAGGATTTGGGGGGAAGAAGGAACTAAGGTATGTTTGTTAGGTTGGGTGGTACTTGCCAATATATAATCCCACACTCAGGAGGCAGGAACAGGGGGATGGACACAAGTGGGAGGCCATCCTGGGCTATATAGCAAGTACTCAGTAGGCCATGCATGGGTACATACTGAGACCCTGTTTCAAAAATACAAAATAAAATAAGAGAGATGCCTTTGTTATTGTCCTTTTAATTGTATACGTAATATATCCCAATTGTTCAAAATTCAGTTTCATAAAAGAATAAAAGGAATAAAGAAAGCTCTCTCAAACCTGAGATCATTGATTTCAATGGTCCTAAGTGATTAATTGATTTAAGTATTAAAAATAAGTTTATTTTTGTTTTCAAACTAGGTCTCACATTGTAGCCCAGTGTAAGTCTAGGATAACCTCAAACCCATTGACTATCCTCCTGCCTCAGCTTTTTCTGTGCTGGGATTATAGGCATGTACCAACATACCTTAAGTATAGTCGGACTCATCTTTTATTTTGTCATGTTAGTAAGCTAACGTGTATGTATAACACATATACTACAGAATGATATTGATTCGACTTATTTTCTTACTCCTGTAAATAACTTAAATGAGATCCAAACATGGTGGAGCATGCCTTTAGTCCTAGCACTCAGAAGGCAGAGGCAGGTGGATCTCTCTGAGTTCAAGGCCAGCCTGGTCTACTCAGCCATTTCCAGGGCAGCCAGGGTGACATTGTGAATTTCTATCTCAAAAAATAACAACAGGGGCTAGAGAGGTGGCTTAGTGGTTAAGAGCACTGACTGCTCTTCCAGAGGTCCTGAGTTCAATTCCCAGCAACCACATGGTGGTTCACAACCATCTGTAATGGGATCTGATGCCCTCTTCTGGTGTGTCTGAAGACAGGGACAGTGTGCTCACATATAAAAAATAAATAAATCTTTTTTTAAAATTACTAATAACAGTGTAAACCATGGAACAACTGTCTGGTAGCCAGGTTTGGTGTATGTAGGGTCTGAGGCAGAATGGCCGAGGCTGTGGACCTGGGTGGGAGTCAAAAGTAGTAGAAGGACAATTGACGTAAGAGACGCCACCTGCCCAAGAAGAGGTGGCGAGGCCTTGTGACACCCTTCCTAGTGAACTACCACTCCAGGTCTTCATTTGGGGGTAGGGAGATACTGAGACTCGAACCTAGGGACTTCCTGAGCTGTCTGTAACATCCTTAATCTAGCTATAGATCCCTCTCCGCTGTAGCTTTAGGAAAGGGGCGGTCATACTCGAGGCCAGGGAAGGCCAGCCAGCCATGACAGAAAGTGCATCACAGGTGGGGGTAGAGCCTGGCACAGTAGAGGTGTGTGTATCACACCAGGCTTTGCCTGTAGGTGAGTGTACAGTTTAAGTTGGGGTACAGTTGACTTGAGGGTTCAAGCCCCCCCCCGGACGTGAACCCCTCCCAGTGCTGGAAGCCTGAGGTCTCCCATTCTCTGATTTCTCCCTGCTCCCCACCCTCTAGCCCCTTGAACTCCATGGAGAATAAATCCGCCGCTCACACACCCGCCGCTTAATTAATGCCTGGAACTAATGCTCCAATTTGCTCCACAATTCTGCTGCTCACCTCGGTGACAAATTTGTGTTGTTGTTGTTCGTTGGAAGCTTAAAATAGCAGGCCTGCCCATGGGTCCAACTCAGATGGTTTCTTGTATGGCTGCACAGGGTGCCTGAGTCCTTGGCTTGCGGCTTAACCTGCTGGGTGACTCAGGGAATCCAAGGCCTTTAGAGTTGGGAATCTTTTCAGCAGCTACCCAACGAGGAATCTGGAACCCAGGAGACAGACGCTCCTCTGAGTGTGTGTGTGTGTGTGTGTGTGTGTGTGTGTCTGGCCAGAGCTCCGGGGCCAGATGGAGGCAGTGGCAGAACAAGGGATGTGGGCGGGGGCTCATGCTTGGTGCCTCTTGCCCTGCCCTGCCCCTGCAGACCCGCAGCTCGCGCCATACTCAGGGAGCCCAGCCAGGGCTAGCAGACCAGGCAGCCAAGCTGTCCTACGCCTCGGCTGAGTCGCTGGAGACAATGTCCGAGGCCGAGCTGCCCCTGGGCTTCAGCAGGATGAACCGCTTCCGACAGAGCTTGCCTCTCTCCCGCTCTGCCAGCCAGACCAAGCTGCGCTCACCAGGTACTGCCCAGCCTGCTCACTTCCGGCCCTGCCACAGCTCCTCCCTCCGGCTTCTCCCGCCCTCCGCTTCTCCAGCTCCTGCCACTCCCTCCTCTAGCGGCTGTCACCTCCCCAAGTCCTCGCTGTCCTCAGCGCTCTTTCTCCGTTCTATACCCTAGCATCCTCTGCTGGCCCTTAACGCTCTTGGCCTCCTCTAGACAATCCTTTTTTTTCTTCTTCTAGGATCTTTTCATTTCTTTCTCCCGGTGTTCTCCCCAGTCCCTCCAACTTTCCCCACCTCCCTCCAGTTTCTGCTCCACCAGCTTCTGCCCCAACCCCATTTCTGCGTCCAGACTCCAGTTGCCTGGGAGTCTGGTGGGTGCGCGGAGAGGCGGGCCGCGAACCGGCGGCATGAGGAGCGCGTGGGTGCACTTGCACTCAGGGGCGGCCTCTGGCCTCAGACCTTGCCATTGTGGGACCGATACCTCTCCTGAGGGCTCCCCGCACTCCCCTGGCACGAGGTGCGCTGACAGAGGCAGTGACCGTGATGGCCGCATCTCCTTCGCAGGGGTCCTGTTCCTGCAGTTCGGGGAGGAGACGCGACGTGTACACATCACGCATGAGGTCAGCAGCCTGGACACGCTGCACGCACTCATCGCGCACATGTTCCCGCAGAAGCTCACCATGGGCATGCTTAAGTCGCCCAACACCGCCATCCTCATCAAGGACGAGGCTCGAAACGTCTTCTACGAGCTGGAAGACGTCCGGTGGGCATGGCCCCCGGGGGTGGGGTGGGGTGGGGTGGGTGGACTTCCCCACACTCCTCTGCAGAGCTCAGGACCCTTAGTGGCCCTTCCCCAGATCAATCTGCACCTTCTCTCCACCCTTTGACTTCTCCTGCAAGCCCTAGCACCACGCCCTCTGTGTCTGTTTGTCTGTGCGCATGTCTCTGCCGCCATCCCTTTGCACACTTGCTTGCTGGTGACAGGCATCCCGAGGTACCAGGAGACACTGAGCACTGAGTATAGGAGTTGGGAAAGGGGAAAGGTTGGGCATCAGGACCATCTTGTCTCCCTGACGTAGCCACTGCCTCGCTTCTCCAGCTCCCCTCACTGTGTACAGCTGGGGGCCACATGGTGACCCTCTGTCCCTCTCTCTACCTGCCAGGGATATCCAAGACCGAAGTATCATCAAGATCTATCGGAAGGAGCCATTGTATGCTGCTTTTCCCGGCTCACACCTCACCAACGGTGACCTCCGGGTATGTCTGAGAGCACCCAAGGCACTGGTGAGATTGGGCAAGCAAGCGGGGGCTAGGGAGACTGTAGAACTAAGGTGGCTTTGGAGATGGGTGCCCTAGGTAATTGTGAGGTTACGTCACCCCGCAGCTCACCTACCTTCCCCATACTCAAGGTTTCTCTAAGGGGTCTATAGATACTGCAAGGCTTCTCCCCCAGTCACTCGTTCTTCTCTTCTCCTTCCTGTTCCCATCAAGGATGGGCTGAGGGTTGCCTTTCTGGTGTCTGCCAGTTTACCCCATGCTGGGAGCGCTGATGGGCAGGGTGTCCAGGATAGGCTGGGAGAGGGAGGACAGAGCAGAGGGAGGAGGCTTCCTAAGTCTAGTTGGGGGAAAGAGTGGGGTGCTGGCTTCTCCAGCAAGGAGAAAGAAGCCCCCTTCGTGACCTGCTCCGTGGGCTTTTCGGGCTGTCTTCTGCTCAGAGAGAAATGGTTTACGCGTCGCGGGAGTCGTCGCCCACGCGGCGCCTCAACAACCTGTCGCCCGCATCGCACCTAGCATCTAGCTCCCCGCCTCCAGGGCTGCCATCGGGGCTGCCTTCGGGACTGCCATCGGGCTCGCCCTCGCGCTCACGCCTCTCGTACGCTGGAGGCCGGCCGCCCTCTTACGCCGGCAGCCCGGTGCACCACGCGGCTGAGCGACTGGGAGGCGCCCCCACCAGCCAGGGCGTGAGCCCCAGCCCCAGCGCCATCCTGGAGCGGCGCGACGTGAAGCCAGATGAGGACCTGGCGGCCAAGGCGGGCGGCATGGTGCTGGTGAAGGGCGAGGGCCTCTACGCCGATCCCTACGGGCTGCTGCACGAGGGCCGGCTGAGCCTGGCCGCCGCGGCGGGAGACCCGTTCGCATACCCGGGCGCGGGCGGCTTGTACAAGCGGGGCTCCGTGCGCTCGCTCAGCACCTACTCGGCCGCCGCGCTGCAGTCCGACCTGGAGGACTCGCTGTACAAGGCGGGCGCCGGCGGCCCGCTCTACGGAGACGGCTACGGCTTCCGTCTGCCGCCCTCGTCCCCGCAGAAGCTGGCCGACGTCTCGGCGCCCCCCGGGGGACCGCCACCCCCGCACAGCCCCTACTCGGGGCCACCCAGCCGCGGCTCGCCGGTGCGCCAGTCCTTCCGCAAAGATTCGGGCTCCTCGTCGGTCTTTGCTGAGAGTCCTGGGGGCAAGGCCCGCAGCACCGGGAGTGCCTCTACGACCGGAGCACCACCTTCTGAACTCTTCCCTGGACCTGGGGAGCGCTCCCTCGTAGGGTTCGGGCCGCCGGTGCCAGCCAAAGACACAGAGACCAGGTGAGGAAACATATCGGACAAAGGAGATGGCCAGAGTGTCTCCCATGTGGCAGGGAGGACACTGGAGGGATGGGTGAAGCCTTAAGTGATGCTTCCAGAGACCCACTTCTGTGTTTACTTCCCTAGTCTTAGTTTACCCAGCAGGAAAATGGAGCTCTGACCCAGCCCCCTTTAGTGTCCTGCCAGTCCTGAGAGCTGTCCAGCACATAACCCCGCTGAAATCCTTGGAGCAGCCTCGGGATCGGGAGGAGTTGGGCTTTTTGTGTTTGTGTTTTGTGTTCTCGGGACCGGGTCTTGCTGAGTGGCCGAGGCTACTCAAACTCTGCAGCCCCTCCCCCACCCCAGCATCTGCTGAGATTTCAAACATGTGCTGACCCTGGTAAGAGGGCAGAGGAGAGCTAGGAGTTTGATCTCGTCTGGCGGTCAGGTCAGGGAAAGACTAGCTGTCCTCCAGTTGCTTATCTTAGGAGTAGGGAGTAGGGTGGGTAGGAGGGGCCACGCGTTTACAGGAGGGCTTATTGTCACCCTCCTCCCCAGGGAGCGCATGGAGGCCATGGAGAAGCAGATTGCCAGCCTCACTGGCCTAGTACAGAGCGCCCTTCTGCGAGGCTCAGAGCCGGAGACCCCAAGGTAAGACACCCTCCCCCCAACAAACTGTCCGAGCCGGGCTTTGAGGCAGAGATGTGGGCAGTGAGCTAAATTAGAAGCCCGTGTTTACTGTGCGACTCGGACTCCCTTCTCTTTTCTGTGGCTCTATCCTAAGGTCAGGGAGCTGGGTGACATTTAAGGTCCCCTTCAGCTTTGATGGTCTGAGGCCAGTCCAGGCCCCCACGGACATTTTCTTTTCTTTCCTTCACAGTGAGAAGATTGAAGGCTCCAATGGAGCAGCCACCCCCTCAGCACGTAAGTGGCCCTTCTCTTCCTCTCAGAGGTTTAGGATTAGTTTCCGAATCCTTAACCGGATCTTAGGGAGTCGCTACATCATGGGCTATCCACAGATTTCCACTTTGGATGGTGTGGGGCCTCGAGTGGAGAGGCTCCTCCCCTTCCCTGTTGGCTCCCCTCTCTCATGGCTCCTCCTTCTGGTCTCTCTCAGCAGTGTGTGGGTCAGGCAGCAGGAGTAGCGGGGCCACTCCGGTGTCCGGCCCTCCCCCGCCCTCAGCCAGCAGCACCCCTGCAGGGCAGCCCACTGCTGCCAGCCGTCTGCAGATGCAGATGCATCTGCGTGGCCTACAGAACAGCGCTAGCGACCTGCGTGGCCAGCTTCAGCAGTTGCGCAAGCTCCAGGTACCGCTCCCTCCCCGCCCCGCCCACCCCACACCCCACCTGCCCCGCCCCCACCTACTTGCTAAAACTTCTCTCTGCAAGTGCTGCCCCACCTTTCCCCAGCATTCCGCTCCAGCGAGTGGAATCCCTCCCGTATTGTCAGTGGTCCTTCAGACCCCTTTTCTGCCTCCCTTTCTAGTTTCCGTTACTATTAAACCTCAGACCCCTCATCAAGCCCCGACACTTCACTGAGCCCCAGTCCCCTTCCCCATCCCTGAGCTGTGCCCACCACTCCCCCCACCCCCATGCACTATCCTTTGCGATGGTCCTGGTTCTGTCAGGTCCGGGAACTGTATCCTCCAAGTCCCTTTCGCTCCCCCTTCCTGAGCCTGGAGTAGCTGTCCCGCCCTGCCTGGCAGATGGTTCCACCTGTCAGGAGCCTGGCATCTTCGTGCCGGCTCTTCACGGAGGGGCTTAGGGCTTGTCAGGTGAGGATAATGAGCAGAGACAAGCTGGGAGCGGGGGCAGAGAGCTGCCATCTGGGCCACAGATACGAGCTTGGCCACCCACGTCAACTGGGGCACTTTGCAGCCCCTGCTGCATCGGCAGACGCTATAGATCTCCGTTTGAATCCTTCACCCCAGCTGTCTCCACTCAGGGCTTCTTGAGGCCACAGGTCCACAGTCACACTGTTGTCAGGGCCTTATCTAGTGTCTGTCACTCTTTGGCCACACAAATTCTCATCCTCTTCTTCTGCCCCTATATTTCTCCAGAATATAAGCTTGATCTCCCTCCCCGGTTGTCCCAATCTTCACTGCTGCTCACAGCCATGCGGGTGAAGCCCAGTGTAATTTTGTCCCCTCCGTGAACCCTATCATCCCTGGCCGGGATATCTTGTTGGGTTCTCCTATCTCTACCTTGCCACGCCTTGGGGGCAGCTCACACCCATAGCCCACCAACCCATTCTACTGTGGAGTTTCGTTTGCGCGGGGATGCCCTCTGCCCACCCTTCCCAACATGCGTCCTCCTCCCACCCGGTCATGCGAGCATTCTTGCGTCCCGCAGCTCCAGAACCAGGAGTCCGTGCGCGCGCTGCTGAAGCGCACCGAGGCGGAGCTGAGCATGCGCGTGTCGGAGGTGGCGCGGCGGCAGGAGGACCCGCTGCAGCGGCAGCGCACCCTGGTGGAAGAGGAGCGTTTGCGTTACCTCAACGACGAGGAGCTCATTACTCAGCAGCTCAAGTGAGGCTGGGTCCCGGCATTGGGGGGCAGGGGTGGTGGTGAGGAGAGGACCCGAGCCGAGCCGTGTCTGGGGAGAAGCGGGCACGATGCGGCTCGGGCGAGCCAGCCTGACTCATACGGGAGGTGCAGCTCCCATATTTTGGAATCACAGATGACGTTTGTTGGTTTGTTCTGAAGTCTGATTTCACCCTCCGATGTGGCCTGATTTCTCTATGACCCACAAACCTTTGGCCATCCGGCACAATTCCTGATTTCCTTTTTTCTGGCTTGGTGCCTGCCTCTGCCATGATATTGCTTCCAGTGGCCTGCAGCCTGCTCTCATAATGCCAGCCGCCTGTTTTCCCTCTACCCTGTGCCTGCTTTCCTTCTGACCTAAGACCAAGGTAGCGTCACCCTTGGGTTGTGCAAGAAGGTGGAGTGGCAGGGGGTTGACACCTGCCCAGGTGGTTCGTGACCCTTTACCCCCCTGATCCCTGAGACCAAGCATCAAAGAAAACCCTTCCCTCCTCCGCACAGTGGAGCTAGGCTCTAGCAGTCTTGAAGAAGGAGGAACAGAGCACAACCCAACCCTGCTTAGACGCGGAAGGGTTAACAGAAGACAGTCTGATCTAGATTTAGCAAATGGCTGTCTGGCCACAATTCCATTGTCTGGCACCTGTGGAGGGAGCCTCTGCTGGTTTTCCCTGACCATACAGGAAGCAACCCCATCATCTAACACAGCCTTTTCTCCTGAGTTGCTTGGGCTGAGGCAAAGGCCCCTCCCTTTCTTGTGGTCCCTTTTAGTGACACAGGGCAGTAGGGGATCCAGAGACAGCTCCAGAATCTAGGGGCTACTTGATCGAGGTAGCTGCCACCCTTCTGCACCTCAGCATCCTTATCAGTACTAAGATTTTTTTTTTTTTTTTTGCAGTTCTTTTGGAAACAGCTGAGGGCTTGGCTGCACTAAGGGATTTGGGACTGGGGAGACAAGAAAGCTGCTCTAGGGTGCTACCCACTAAGTTATAGCTGTTCTAGGGTGCTTCCCACTAAGTCATAGCTGCTCTAGGGTGCTACCCCACTAAGTCATAGCTGTTCTAGGGTGCTACCCCACTAAGTCATATCCGGGGCCCTTACCACAGGGGCTATATGAGGAGGTCATACTTGGGGGCCCAGGTAAACTGGAATGCATTTTGGCAATGTTTAA
Organism: Apodemus sylvaticus; assembly: GCF_947179515.1. Taxonomy (NCBI): domain Eukaryota; kingdom Metazoa; phylum Chordata; class Mammalia; order Rodentia; family Muridae; genus Apodemus; species Apodemus sylvaticus. Next base: position 25,543,956 of record NC_067481.1, read on the forward strand.
GGTAAGATCCTGGGACCCCCATGCAGCTGAAGTGCAGTGAAGCCATCTCATATGGTAATGAGCCAGCAGCGAAAACGCCAACCCACCATGTGTCTGGATGGGATGACGCAGGGGCAGCCACCGCAGCAGATCTCTATGCAGACCCGAGGCTGCCACCCTCTGTTTCAGGGGTTCCGTGTTTCCTTCACTCCCCTGTCTTTTCGTTGTCTCTTTCCATTTTGCATAGGGAGCTTGGCCAGGATTTTCAAAAGGAGTTAGTCCGAGACATTAAAGAGAACTTAAGAGGTGGGGGGAGGAGCCCTCAAAGCTCTGGGGCAAAAGCGATGAAAGGAGCGATCCATGCTCTGCTCTTCATGGCTGTCTGCTCCCTGGCTGCCCGGCGCCCTCAGTTCTCCAGGAACACAGAGACTCCCCACCCCATCGTACTCATTGCTTCCTGGACTGCTCCTTGTAGAGAACTTGGGAACTGCTGAGTCTCCAGCCTGGCGCGTGTCTCTCTTGAGTGAGGCAGGGACTGGGCCCCTTGGTGGTTCTGGTCTAGCCTTAAGGACGGTCACCTGCCTCCTACCTTAGCCACGTGGCAATAGTCCTGCGCCCCTATGCATCGCCCCCCCTCATCTCTCTCTCACGTTCCCTTTCCTTTGTTCCTTCCTCTTTTCTGACATCCTGCTGGCAGTTGAGCCTGGGTTTTGGTTTTATTCCCGCTGGGCACACTCACCTGACTGTCTAGCCAAAGCCTTGGGCTTTCTCTGGATGGATATGGTCCCTGACTGAAGCCTGTTGACTCCTGGAGTCTGTCTGCTGGCCCAGAGCTAGCTCTGGGAAAGGGCTGGGGTTTTGCTTCGTTTTGTTTGTTTTCCCCATGTGGTAGAGTGAGGCTCAATGAGACTGCAGGTAAGCGACATCCTTCAGTTTGGAATTGAGACACCATAGAACCAATGGCTGCAGTCCCACATGAGTGCATACTGCCACGCCACAGAAGTGATCTGACCTTGAACTAGTTTACCTCAGAGCTCCTGCCATCCCCCCTTTAAGGCCTAACCACAGTGTTCCTTATTTATTTAAAGCAGATGCTATGACAAAAAACAAAACAAAATAAAACAAAACAAAAACCCGCTCCTAAGTCCTTTAATGGTTCTACAGTAAAGGACTTTAAGTTGGGTGTGGTGGCGGAAGCCTGTAATCCTAGTGCTCAGGAGGAGGGCAGAAGTGTCTTTAGTCAGGCCGTCCTCAGCCAGCTTGGGATATGTTGAGATGCGACTGCAAAAAATAAATAGATAGATAGATAGATAGATAGATAGATAAATGAGCTAGAGAGACGGCTCGGGGGTTAAGAACACTTATTGCTCTTGTAGTAAAAACAACAGCAACAAAACCCCAGATTTAGTCCCCAGCACCCACATGGTGGCTCACAGCCACCTCTAGCTCAGAGGTTCTAACGTGTCTGCTTTTGTCTTCTGCAGTGGTAAGGCCAGCACACAGAACACAAACACACAGGCAAAACACATACGCACCTAAAGTTCAATAAATACATTATTCTTTAAAAAAAGCATGATAGATCTTTCTTTCTTAGAAAACACTGTAGAAGGGTTTGCAATGCAGATCTAGACACTAGAGGTTCTGCTATGGTCACCATGCACTTCCCAAGTCACCCAGGCCGCGGTTCTTCCTAATCAACCAGGAAGGGAAAGAGAACAGAGGGAGCTTGCACAGCAGGGCTGTATGGGCCAGCTCCAGAAGTGCCCTTTCCATCCTCACTTCCCGGTGTAGGCCTCAGGGGAGAGGCCACTTTTCCCTCCCTTTCAGAGACAGGGTTTCTCTGTGTAGCCCTGGCTATCCTGGAACTCACTCTGTAAACCAGCCTAGCCTCAGACTCAGAGATCTACCTGCCTCTGCCTTGCAAATGCTGGGATTAAAAGTGTGTACCACCACTGCCTGGCTTGAAAGCCCACTTCTAATTGCAAGAAAAGCTGGGAAATGTAATCTAGTGTTTGTCCGTGTGTCAGCTGGAAGCAGTGTTCTCACCGACAGGATTGTTTTAAGGTTAAAGTAAGGAAAAGCATGTACAGGCCTGACCATCCGGTACCAACACGATGAACAAGAAATGCTAAATGTGGTTCTTTAACCGGCAGTGCTGAATCTCAGGGCTTTGTCCTTGACTCTGCCCAGGTCTGTCTGTTCATCTGCTGGTTGGCCCATGCTGTCTAAGGCATGCTCGTGGGATTGATTGACAACACTGAACTTTAAAACAGCAGACATGTTGGATGGTAGAACAGATTCAAGTCGTTTGCACGTGGGCTGTTGGGTTGAAGTCTAACAGATGACAGGGATATATGTAAAGTCCCGCATGTGAGAGAGGGACGGCCCTGACTCACATGTAAGACTGCGATGACTTTCCTGCTGGTAATTCTTTCTCTCACTTCTTCATCCCACAATATTTAAAATATTTAATTTGGTGCTGGGAATCCAACTCGGGTCCTCTGCAAGAGGCAGCAAGTGCTCTTAACTACTAAGTCATTTCTCCAATTCCTCTGCCTTAGCTTTGGAGACCATGTCTCTCACTGACCTGTGAATGCCCAGGATTGGGCATCTCCTCCTCCTCCTCCTCCTGTTCCTCCTCCTCCTCCCCCACCCTGCTGGGTTGAAGTTGTGCTACATTCTGCTCAGCAAACACTTTCCTCACTGAGCCATCTCCCCGGCCTCCCTCCCACCCAGACATTAAGAGTTTACCACAAGGTTTACTTTTCTTGGGCTGTTCGTTTGTTTTGAGACAACATCTTGTTGTAGGCCAGACTAACCTTAAACTTGTGATCCTACTCCACCAGCCTTCCCAAGTGCTGAGATGACAGGCTTGTGCCACTATACTCTGCCCCTGAATTCAAGAAGATGTGGGATCATAAATGTGGTTCTCCATGAATCAGCTGAAAACCTGAGGGAGGCGGTTTTGGCCTCAGGAAGAGAGAGCGCTGCGGCAGGATCGCTTTGACAAAAGGGGATGAGCGTGGCTATGCTCTCAGACATGGACGGACGAACAGACAGCTGCCTCTAGACCCCTTTGAGACTCAGTATGGCCTCCAGGTTCTCCACTGTGTCTAGGGAAGAGTCTGAGGCTTCACCCTGAGGGAAAGAGATTTGCTGATGTGGCTGTACATTAGAGCATGTGGGGCAGACTCCTTTAAGGAACTATTTGAAAATCTCATTTTTGAAATCCAGCATTTCCAATTTCACATGGGCATATAACCTGGGGAACGGCTTTTGATTTTGTGGTTTTGTTTTGTTTGAGTCAGGGTCTTACTATGTAGCCCAGGCTGGCCTCAATCTTTCAACAATCCTCCTGCCTCAGCTTTCCAAGTGCTAGGATTACAGGAGTAAGCCATTACACCTGGCTATAGCTTTTAATTTTGATCTGATTGGTGACATGATTTCTTTCCAGCTGCTCAATTTCAGGGGGCTAGGCTGGGGCCGGAGGGGCTGAGAAGGGTCTCTCTGTGCCCGCAGTGACCTAGAGAAGTCAGTGGAGAAGATCCAGAGGGACGTGGCACACAACCACCGACTGGTGCCCGGCCCTGAGCTGGAAGAGAAGGCCCTGGTGCTGAAGCAACTTGGCGAGACGCTGACAGAGCTCAAGGGTGAGGCTGCCAGGCAAGGGTGACCCGGGGCTCCAGGCTGTGCCCCAGTGCCTCAGTCTGCCTCCCCAGCCAGCTCACTCCCCCTGCCCTCTCAGCTCACTTCCCAGGCCTGCAGAGTAAGATGCGGGTAGTGCTGCGTGTGGAGGTAGAGGCGGTGAAGTTCCTGAAGGAGGAACCACAGCGTCTTGATGGACTTCTCAAGCGCTGCCGCGGCGTCACTGACACGCTGGCCCAGATCCGAAGGTCATTCTCTACTTGATCTTTAGTTTCCCAGGGGGTTGCACACTGGGCCCAGACCCCTTATCCTGACTCCTCCTCGGAGATCACGTGTGCCAGTTACATCTGCTCTTCAAGTCTGACCCCGTGACCCCTGCATGCGAAAGCCTTGGCTTTCACTCCCATGCCTCTCTAGGCTCTCCCGTCTCTCCTGCAAGATTGCAGAGCCTTCCTGACATCTGTGGGTTCCCCTCCCGGGGCTGCCACCTCTCATTAGCTACTCCTCACTCTCCCAACCCTAGGCAAGTGGATGAGGGTGTGTGGCCTCCGCCCAACAATCTCCTGAACCAGTCCCCCAAGAAGGTGGCAGCCGAAACCGACTTCAGCAAAGGCTTGGATTTTGAAATTCCACCCCCGAGTCCTCCACTGAATCTCCATGAGCTGAGTGGGCCTGCCGAAGGCACCCCTCTTACCCCAAAGAGCGGCAACCCCACCAAAGGCCTGGATGCCCCCAGCAAGAGAAACACGGACAAAGCTGTGTCTGTTGAGGTGATGGGCCAGGGCGGGGCATGAGCTGGGCTCACAGTTCTTGCTGGGACTTGGAATGTCAGGTACTGAAGAAGCACGTGGGCCCTTTTCCTTAGGATCAAAAGTCTGATCTGATTGGTGACCGGTACCCTTCTCAAATATATAGATAGCATATTATAATATAGAAAGTATATTATAAAGCTGTAATAACTAAAGCAATATGCCGCTCACATAAACACACGCTGGGTGGTCAGTAAGAGAATAGAATGTCCAGAAATAAACCTAATAATGTATCTGATTGGGAGTGGCCTCTCTAAGCTACCCGGACAAGTGTGTAGCACCAGTACACAGTAGGAGGGGCTAAATCTTGTAAAGTTCTCTTCTTGTTCTTAGCACAAGTGGCTGGGGAAGGGGCTGATCCAAGGAGCTCAGAGGTTCGTGAGCCAGAGTCCTGACCTCAGCTCTGCTCCCCCCTCAAGGCTGCAGAGAGAGACTGGGAAGAGAAGCGGGCGGCCCTGACCCAGTACAGCGCCAAGGACATCAACCGGCTGCTGGAGGAGACCCAGGCTGAGCTGCTCAAGGCGATTCCTGACCTGGACTGTGCCAGCAAGACCCACCCAGGCCCTACTCCCACTACAGACCACAAGCCCCCTAAGGCACCCCATGGTCAGAAGGCAGCCCCCCGGACAGAGCCCAGTGGGAGAAGAGGATCAGGTATGGAGATATAAGGCCCTGGAGGTGAAGAGCCCGTCCTCAGAGCTTGGTTTATGGGGGAAGCACTGGAGAGCTGTTGTCATGGTAGCCAGGCTGCCAGAGAATGGGGTGCTAGCCATCAGTAGTCACTGAAGGGACAGGACACAGAATAACGGGGTAAGCTGGGGACTGTGGATTTTCTTCCCTCTCCTACTGGGAGGCTCATGCGGGGGACAAGAGTACATCCAAGCCCAATGTACCTGAGAGAGAGAGAGAGAGAGAGAGAGAGAGAGAGAGTGAGAGAGAGAGAGAGAGAGAGGAGAGAGAGAGGATGCTCTGAGAGCAACATATTGCTGACCACTATGACAGGGCCGTGATCTCCCAAGCCTGCCAGATGGCAGGAGGCAACATCTGAAAGAGAGCTACTACTATCATTGTGGCCTGCAGCCCTGACCTTGAAGATGCTTCAGGGAGCTCAGAATTTTTATTTTCGTGTGTGTGTGTGTGTGTGTGTTGTCCGCATATATGTCTGTACACCATATATGTGCCTGGTGCCTGAGCAGGCCTGAGAGTGTCACATCCCCTAGAAGCAGAGTTACAGATGACTGCGAGCCACCATGTGGGTGCTAGGACTTAACCCTGGGTCAGGAGAGCAGCCAGTGTGCTTAATTGCTGAGCCACCACTTCAGCCCCTGGGTTTTCTTATTTAAAAGGTTTTTAATTATCTTATTGGTTTGTGTGTATGTGTGTATGTGTGTGTGTGAATGAAAGTGCATATGTGACAGGGGACAACAAATTAATTTTCTCCTTCCACTGTGGGTCATGGGATCAAATTCAGGTCATCAGGTTTGCACAGCCGGCCCCTTTAACTTGAGTCATTTCTGCTGGCCTGTAGTTAGAATTTAATGGTGAAACAGCGGGCCTGTTCCATTCCTCAGGCACTTACTACACGATGCCTTCCGAGTGCAGAGTGTTGGTCCTAATGATTTTGCATCAGTCGCAGAAGGCAGACACAGTCATTCCCTCTTTACAAAGAGGACAGACTTCAAATGCTTATATAATCTGTCCCAGGCCACATTTCACGTGTCCCTAGAACAAAGGGGCTAAGTGCATGTCCTTCTTGGGCTGGGCTGGAGCTGTGCAGTCTTAGAGAGGAGGAGAGTGCTTTCCAGTAGATCATTAGAAATGAGCAGGCACTTCCCCCCCACCCCCACCAGTGAGCCTTACCTTCCACGGGGCAGCAGCAGCAGCAGCAGCAGCGGCAGTGGCAGCCTGGTGATCATAGGGGAGGTGTGCCTTTGCCTGAACGGATCCACGATGGGTCTTAATACAGAGCAGGGTTGAGAGGCTGTGGAAGGTGCTGGACTAGGAACTTGCACTATTTGGGTTGGTGGAAAGCCACTAGAGAATCAAAGGCAAGGGTGTTATGGTTTGAGTGACCTTCCTGAGGGTTGCCATGGAAACCAGGCTGGAGGAAGGCAGGGTGGGGAGCGGGATAGGCTCGTAGGAGAAAGGATGGAGCTCAGAGTCTGGTGGGGCTGAGGAGCAGCTGTGGCCATGAGACACGTTAGAATGGCACAGAGTCCCAGGCTTGTGCGTGGGCATGAACCTTGGGGGTGTTAAGGTGCTCATGCTGGGTCACCAGCTCACCCAGGGCCTCCCAGGTGCCTCAGTGTTCCTGGCTCACAGTCAGCACTGAGCAGCTGAGGGCGGTTGGAGGAAGAGGGGCTGGGTGAGCGGGCAGCAGGCATGGGGAAATGGAAGGAATGGGGACTACCGTCCTCCCCGCCCCCGAGCTGTCCTCTTGGTCAGTCCCAGAGGAATGAGTACTTGTGGACACTGTGGTGGTGGGTTCTTGACCCCAGATCCCCACTGCTTGCAGATGAGCTCACAGTGCCCCGCTACCGCACAGAGAAGCCCTCCAAGTCACCCCCGCCACCCCCTCCCCGCCGGAGTTTCCCTTCCTCTCACGGCCTGACCACCACGCGCACTGGAGAAGTGGTGGTCACCAGTAAGAAAGACTCAGTCTTCATCAAGGTACAACTCTCGATTGGTGATTGGCGGGGTTCGGGGCGCTTGAGAGGGTAGCCCTGAGATGGTGGGGGTCAGCCAGGGCCACCCAACTTGACTTCCGCTGCGTGTTGTCCTGATCCCACAGCAGGCCCTGCTACAGGCCGGGGTCAGGGGTGGGTCTTCCTGGCGGGGTGTCACTGCTGGAGGAGAGGGAGGACCTGGGCTTGACAGGCGCCTGGCTTTACAGAAGGCTGAGTCTGAGGAGCTAGAGGTCCAGAAGCCCCAGGTGAAGTTGCGCCGGGCTGTGTCTGAGGTGGTCCGCCCCTCCTCCACACCACCCATTATGGCCTCTGCCATCAAGGATGAGGACGACGAGGAGCGGATCATCGCTGAGCTGGAGGTGGGTCAGGCATGACTGAACACGGCCTCAGCCCCGCCAGGTTCCCTGACAAGCCTTTGCTAGCCCAGGACCCTTTCTTCTTAGCGTCCATTTCTTCCCCACTGTGAAGTGGAAAGTGAGTCTAAAACTCACCGTTGTGGGTTTGAGTTTTTATTATAGTTTCAGATTCTCTCAGGGACCCCAAGACTCACTGTACTCTGAAAGCCCCAGACTTGCACACTGTTATGGAGACCCTGCCCAGGCAGCCTTGAGGCCGGCTCATGCTCTAAAACCCTCAAGCCTCAGTACTCTGAGGCCAGAATTCTGGAGACCCTCATGCCAAAGGGCCCAGACTCTTCTTGCATTAGGAGAAGCCACAGTCTATAGGCTTCCCAGAAATCTTTGCCCTATGCCAGAGTCCCTGCATATCAGGGTCCTTTGGAGGAGAGACTCAAGGTCCAGCAGGTCAGTGACCGTGGTGAGGTGCCAAGGTGTAAGACTGGAGCCCATGGCCATCCTGGACCACTCTTGCCTAGGTATTCAGCTAGCACCTGCGTCCTCCAAACCTGCCCCTGCCTTCTGCTCCCCAGGTGTTTGAAAGAAGTTCAGTATCTTCCCTCCCCCCCACGCCCCGCCGCCAGCCGATCCCCACCTTGCTGTCCCCCCAGGACATGGGGTCCCCTGGGGGCTCAGCTCTGGGCTCCCCACGGAAGGTAACGGGCCTCTCTGCACCTCCCACGGCTCTCTCTGCCTGGTCCTCCACGGCTTCCTTTCCGCATCTCTCACGCTAACCCGCTAACACGCCACCCACTCCAGCCCCTCTGCCACAGCCTCAGCTTCACGCCCGTGGACCCTCACCCTCCCGCCCACGCCAAGGGCAGCGCACAACTGCACAATCTGTCCCTCCCCCACCAGATTTGCTGGGGGCCTTCCTTGGAGGCTGCATCCTGGGTATTTGGTGTGACCCAGGAGTTCTCTTACAGGCCAGCTTCTGTCTGGCTCTCGGGTGTTTTGTTCTCATTAACAGCCTGAGTTTAGGCTGGATCCAAAGCCTGGGAGTTGTCTTGGAGCCAAGACTGGGATTTGGATCTTATTCAGGAACTGACATAGGGTTCGGCTCAATCTGACCTTGTCTCGAGCGCTTGCCTGACACCTGCCTTATGTCCTCTGCTCTGCCGCACATGCCAGAGAAGGGGCTTTGCTTCTCCCACTGTAATCTATGCCTTGCACCGGGGAGTCAGGGACAGACCAGGGAGATGGCTTTCCTGACCCTCTCCCTGCCCTGTGGCCGTTCTCGCCTCCGCCGTGGTCAGGGAGCTTGGAGTAAGAGAAGCCATGGCCTTCCTTGGCTGCTGGGTTTCTCTTCCGGGATCGGGCTGTTCTCCTCTCTAACTTCGGCCCTCGCTGCTGTTCTGCTGCACTTCCTTCCTTGTGGGAATGTTGGGGGTGGGGGGCTGCTGTCTGCGCTCCAGGGGCTCATGCTTGAGGAGGGGGGTGGAGAAAGGTCTGGTGGGCACTCTCCGTCTGCTCTGCCAGGTTGGGGTAAGAGGACCTTGATTCACAACTTCTTGTGGGCACACACCTCCTCCCCTTCCTTGTTTGGTTCTTCCCAACCCACAATGGGGTCCATAATGGTGGCCACCAGCACTGTGGCCCGGCTTGAGGCCTGGTGGTCTTTGGTCCCCTGGCAGGGGAGCAGACAGGCGTCAGGAGGTGGACAGTGCTGCGGGCAGCCCCGGGAGTCTTCAGTGGCTAAGTGGTGTGAACAGGACACTTCCTGACTGGCTTTGTCCTCAGCACCCCGCTCTGCTCCCTTCTGGTTCTGAGGCTCAGTTTTGAGGGGACCCAGCAGGCAAGGCCCTTTTCCTGGCTTCCCCTCTGCATCCTGAGATGCTGTCAGGCGGAGGAACCTGTCAAGCCGGGGGGCCCTCCCTGCCTTCCCTGTGTGCACGCTACTTCCTCCAGGTAAGCAGTGGTAGGGCTGGGTGGTTTGCCTTGGGAGGTTAAGGAGGGGGCCTTAGCTTGTCTAGTGAAAGGAACACTGGACTTGAACTCAGGCTATCTGGGTTCAAATCCTGGCTCTACTACTAACTAGCTGAAGATTGGACAAGGTGTGAGTCATGTGCTGTTCCTCACCTGTGAAGAGGGAACAGGAGAGCGATAGTCATTTCATGGGTTATGGAATGCATTGGTGAGGAAGACATAAGCTGTAATGTCTGACATGGGCTGGTACTTAGAGTTCAGGCAGAATTCACTCAGGTTCACAGGGCCCGTGAGGACTCTGGGCCTTGGCTGGAGCCAGAGCCAAGATTCTCACACAGAAATGGCTGCCTAGTTGGAGCATTGCCCAGTGTGTGAGGAACGGAACTGGTCTCCATGTTCAGTGGCTCACCTGAGCTGTGGGCCAAGCTCTACCTTCAAAGCTGAGTTTGCTGGGGAGTTGCTCATGGGTTGAGACCAGGAGCCCAAGATGGGGAAGGTGGCCCCATCCTTGAGGTAGAAACCAGTATTTGGTTGGGCGGTGGTGGCCCATGCCTTTAATCCCAGCACTTGGGAGGCAGAGGCAGGCAGATTTCTGAGTTTGAGGCCAGCCTGGTCTACAGAGTGAGTTCCAGGACAGCCAGGGCTACACAGAGAAACCCTGTCTCGGAAAGAAAGAAAGAAAGGAAGGAAGGAAGGAAGGAAGGAAGGAAGGAAGGAAGGAAGGAAGGAAGGAAGGAAGGAAGGAAGGAAGGAAGGAAGGAAAAAAAGAAGGAAGGAAGGAAAGAAAGAAGGAAGGAAGGAAGGAAAGAAAGAAAGGAAAGAAAAAAGAAAGAAGAGAGAGAAAGAAACCAGTATTTGCTTGCTCTCTGATCAAAGAGCTGAAGTCTCAGCTATTTGGTTCAGTTCAACCAGCAGCTTGTATTTGCTCAAATGATAGCAGACACTTAAGCAAGCGTCCTCACTGATTGATGAACCAGCCGCACCGCACAGCCCACATCACTGCTCTGTAGTGCCCGGGATGAAGCCCGAGATTTGCTCCCCAGTATAACCTGGCAAGTGGGGAAGGAGCATGTCTCATCCTTCTGCAGGAAGCAGGAGGCTTCAGGGCAGTGGGGATGGAAGGACACCTGCACTCTAGGCCCCGCTTTGTCTCCAGTTATTGGGCGACATCGTCTGGGTGTTCCTTGACTCAGTTTCCCCACCCTGGAGAGGAAGTGCGTGAGCTCCTCTGTCGCTCAGCCTCATCCTGCACAGCACAGGATCCCTTCTGCAGGGATCCACATTATTCCTCGTTTTCTGTCCCTGCAGGCTGCCTCAGGGCCCAGGGCCTTCTGTGTCCCTCAGATCATCCTGACAGAAAGCACTTCCAGCTCTCCCACTCTGCCACAGACCACCTTAGAGGAACTGGGTCCCAGGACAGTCCCCACACCAAGACCCCGGACCCTGGCTGGCAGTGGGAAGGCTTGGAATGGCCCACAGGCCTTGTTGGGCCTAGCGGCTGAGGTACTCTGGCCCAGGAGCAGCTCGGCGTCTGGAAAGGAACCAGAAACTCTACAGAGCCCTCGCAGGGTGGAAGCCAGAGTTCTCTGTCTTCGGAGATCATCCCCAGATGAGATTCAGAAGACTTTGACCGTTGAGACCCACTCAGAAGAGACCCCTCAAACCTCTGTATGTGACACTCAAGCTTGTAGTAGGGGACCGCAGGCTATCAGCTCAGGCAGCACAGTACAGGATGCTACCCTGCTACGGATGGACAGCCTGGAGGAGACACTCCAGGAACTAGAAGCCACCCTCAGCGAGATGGGCGCCAAATCGACTATGCCGTGGCCAGGCAGCCCCCAGCCCCTGCGTCCCCACCCCCAGGTGGCTGCCACTCCTCTCCTCTCCCCTGCTCCAGCCTCTGGGCCACAGGAGCTCTGCCCACCTCCCTCATCCCGCTGTCTGTATTTCAGCCTACCATGCTCTGGAGGCCTTGGTCCAGGCCAAGGCCTATGGGCAGAGCCAGGGGCGGTCGGGAAGCCGGCCCACCCAGGACTCAGCTCTGCAGCTCTGGCATGACCCAAGTGGGCTCTGTCCCTGTCTGCTCTCTCTAAGCTGCAGAATAAAGCTTTCTCCTCTTTTCCACCCCCTTCCCCCTTCCTGTCTCTGTTTCTTTCTGTCCCTGTCATTTCTCTGCTTGCGTCTCGGGGTTCCCCCTGGGGAAGGGCTATACGTGAAGGTGTGTAACTATAGGGGGCTAGATGTGCTCATCTCTGGGAGAGATTTCTCTTCTTACCTCCTATTCTGGGGGTGATGTGGACCTGGGGATGCTCTCTTATTAGAGACCACCCCCAATTCCAATTCCGTCTCCTGGACCAGGATGGAATCCTTTGCTGGGAATTGAGTTGTACTGGGGCCTTCCCTGTAGAAGCAGCTTCCTAGGAAGGTACCAGCTGCCTCTGGACCACTCTGGAAAAGTCATAAATGAACTCTTAGTTAGGACAGGGCCTAGCCTGATCATCTCCTGCAGGGAGGCCTTGAACCCTGGGTTCAGAGGGGACTTAAATCTTGGATGATTATGTAGACTCAGGGAGGGGCGTCTCTAGGCCTCCAAGGGCCTGCTCGAGGAGGTCTTAACCCCAGAGACACCCCCTCCCCCAATGCTTAGAGTTCCACAGAGGACTGTCCCACCCCATCCCTGTCTCTCTTTCCACAGAGTGGTGGTGGCAGCGTGCCACCCATGAAGGTGGTGACTCCCGGAGGAGCCTCGCGGCTGAAGGCGGCCCAGGGCCCAGCAGGCAGCCCTGACAAAGGCAAACACAGCAAGCAAAGAACGGAATACATGAGGATCCAGGCCCAGCAGCAGGTGAGGGCGGAATTCCAGGCCCCCAGGCCCCTGGAGGGTCACACACCAAGGCTCTGCTACGTGCCATTGTCATAATGATAGTTCTGATTCTTCTGATTCTCTTCCTGTCACGATGCCTTCCTTTTTATTTTCCTCGTCATGGATCTAGTGCTTTGGATCTGGTGTAGACACGAGGGGCCTCACCCCCTGCCTCGGGCAGGGCCTGCCCTGTGCAGATTCACTCCCTGCCCCCCGTGATTAGGTCACTTCTAAAGCCTGTACCACAGCCGTCTGACCTCTGCTCCTGGGCACGGCCCCCACCTGCTTTGTACCTTTCATTCTGCCCTCAGTTCAGGAACAGGCTGCTTGAGCATGGCCGGCTCAGTGACAGGCAGGTGGCTCACGGCCTGTAATGCCCATCAGGTGTGGTCAGAACCCCGCAGCAGTTGTAACAAAGCACTTGGATGTGTAGGCTTAGAGTTGTCAGAATTCACACATGCTACCCTAGGGCCCTGGAGCCTGCTCGTGAGGTCTGCCTGGTCAGAGCAGAGGAGGGCCCTGGATGTAGCTATTTCAAGTCCCTCAGTGCACGTACCCAGTTCAGAACCTCTCCTGAGTAGCTAGTTCTTATGTGCCCTGCCTGTTTGGGGTCCTGGGTAGGCCTTGTTCTGTCCAGATAGAAGTCCAAAGCTCAGAAGGAAAAGGTTAGGGATGGCCAAGGCTTGCCACAAGGATCAGCTCACAGCAGGAGAGAGACTTCCCAGACCTGCACTGCAAATGACATTAGAGCCAAGACCTAAACTTTGCTATCTAAAACCACTTCCACCCTAGGCCCCAGATAGCCCCGGGCAACAAGACCGTGTCTACCTGTAGGCTCCTAGGAAGAGAAGCATTCAGTCAACCCCAGCTTAATTTCCCCGCCTCCACTTTCTCATGGTCCCCAGACTCATGCAGTGAAACCCATCGCCCCCAGTTCTCTTCTGTGACGCAGTGGGTTGTGGGGGTCCCCTCATTTCATGCCAGAAAAGCAGCTGGTAGCTATGGGATATCTTCTCATGTCAGGCACATCCAGTGTCTGTTTCACAGCAGTCTGACTTAGAACAGGTGAAGAGGCTGAGACAGGATGGGATTCTGACATCTGACAGACTGCTATCGTGTGCATGCCTGCTTCTGCCCAGTCAGGAACCTACCCCACCCCAACCACTCGCCACCGCAGTTACACATGACTGCCCTTGTCCTGTATTCTAGCTCCCTCGAACCCCGGGCCCTGCTACCTGCTGCCCTGTAGATCAGCTCCATACATTCCTGGTCTGACCCTTCTCCTCAGCCTTCCCGCCTCCCTACAGGGAGTGGCAAGACATCCGTCCGAAGGCCTTTCTAGCTCCCCTCTGCCTTACCTCTGGGTAACAAGGCTGTTTAGAGATTCCCCCATATCTACACCACCATGCAGTTCCCTCCCCGGCTTGGTAACCCCCTCTGCTCTCACATCAGCCCCTTCCCCATCCTGCATCCATTCTGAACCTCGAAAGCTCTATGAAGCTATGAGCTGGACGGGGCATCTTCTTGTATGCCTGTGGCCTGAGAGTGGTCTCTGTGGAGGAATCTACTGGAGACTGTTGTCCTCCCTCCACAGGCCCTTGGATGCTGAGGAGGGATCCAAGGTTCCGCAGCCTTGGGAGGGAGGAACATGGCGTTGTGGGGGAGGAAGGGGACCCCCAGCCAGCCAGTCAAATCAGGTGTCACAGCCTGGTCAGCCACAGACCTGGCTCCTTTCTGTTCCATCTTTCCCCGGCCTGCCTGGCCACTGAGTGAGCTCTTCACCTCCAGCTCCTTTCTGTCAGTGTCTGTAGCTCCTCCATTGCAGCCCCCAAGTCCCACAGGTCCTGGACTCCACTGGGCCCTTCTTGCCCCCCCACCCCAGGATGGGCCCCAACCCACCCTATTGCCCTTTGCCAGCCTTTCCTATCACCTGTGCTATGCCAGGGTCTGTCTGCTTTCTGATAAAGCAAGACATGTTTCTTAGGAAATTTATTTTAAATAAAGAAAATAATAAAGGAACCAGTTGTGGGGAGGTTTGGCTCAGTGGAGGATTGCCTGTCTAGTAGGGGGAGGCCCTGGCTTTGATTCCCCTAGCACTGTAGAAAAACAAAACAAAACAAATTGAAAAAAAAAAACCAATGTAGTGTCACTACCAAAATGTGTGGTCTCCTAAGGTCATCTGTGACTGATGTAATCTTTTATCGGTTTTCTAAGACCTGTGAGGACTTTCAGGATTTTCCTGTGAGGATTTGGACCTGTGAGGATTTTCAGATGCATATTTGATGAATGCTCACACACACATAGCAGTTTAAAGGCTGTGCCCACAAAGCCCAGCTTGAATCTCTTCACGACTGTCCAGTCTACACCGCTGGTCCTCCGTTACGCTCTGGTCCAGCGTGCACACACACGCTCCGTCCACCTGTATCATAAGACAAGCTCTGACTCAGTTTCTCAGGCAGACCTTGTCTTGGATTCTGCCTCAGCAGCCCACGTAGGTGGGACGACAGGCCTGTGGCACTGGACCTGGCCTCAGGGCTCTGATGTCACTGAGCTTAAGAGAAGGAGATGTGGTGGGGACCTGGGACTCAAGTGTAGGAAGAAAATTCCAAGACAGGAGTGCATTATAATGGACAGACGTGACAGAGGTCTGGAGGTGACAGGAAGAACCCTTGAACGTCGTTTGTCCGATAGTGGGTGAGGTGGGAACTGGATTTCATCTCTTAACCTAGAGGTGAGGGAATCGAGGACTCAGTGTAGACATGAGGCTGTGGAACCTCTGTAGGCCAGCCGCTTGCTCTGTCTGTTGTAATGGCTCTCGTGAAGAGCCTTCAGTGAAGGAACCACCAGAGTGCTGAGAGAATTACATCAGTGCTAAGACCAGAGACTGGAGCTGTGGGCACGCCAGGGGGAAGGTTGGGGGTGGGGGGTACCAGGAGAAAACTGTTCCTATTAGTCTCTGACTGGCACCAGAAATGGCCTGGCTAAGGCAAGCAGCTGGGTGTGAGGCTCCAGCTCACTTAACCCCATTTGGAACTGTGAGTCAGGGCCTGACAGGTGTCCTGAAACAGCCCATAGGGCAGGTGCACTATGGTCCAGCCACACGATGCGGTGGCCTCTGGGTCTAGAAGTGTCCCTCCCACTTCTCCCAGAGAACAGCTGGGTCTCTCTGACGTTCCTGTCTCATCACAGAGCTGGGGAGGCTCTGCTTGTTTTGTCAGGATCAAGACCCATGGTGTGTAGGGAGGGCTCGGAGAGATGGCTCAGCGGTGAAGAGCGACTGCTGCTCTCACAGAGGACCCGGTTCAATTCCCAGCACCCACGTGGTGGCTCACAACTACCTGCAGCTCCAGTTGCCAGGGACCTGGTGCCTTTCTCTGAACTCCATGGGCACCAGGCGTGGGATGTGGTGCACCAACATACATGCAGGCAAAACACACATACACATACAATAAGGAAATCTTAAAAACAAAACAAAACAAAACAAAAAGAAACCAAACCACCCATCAGCAGGTGACAGGGAAGTGACAGAAACCCCAGACCAGGGACTCTGGGCAGCATAGGGTGGCCAAGCAAAGCCTTACCTGAGTGGTGGGATTAAAGGCGGCACCGCCACCCAACTTCATATTTCCTTCATGTGCATGTGTGTGAGCCTGAGTGAGCACATGTGCACCCGTCAGCACGTGTGTGCCCGTCAGCACGTGTGTGCGGGAAAGGGCTCAGTCCAGAGCGGCAGGTGGTTGTGAGCCGCCGGGTGGGTGCTGGGAACTGAGCCCAGGTCCTTGGTAAGAGCAGCAAGCACTCTTAACTACTGAGCCATCTCTCCAGCTCCGAG